>NC_057854.1:89149733-89209733 GCF_015237465.2 Chelonia mydas
TATTTCAGAGTATAGCATATAGAGCAGTATAAACAAGCCATTGTCTGTATGAAATTTTAGTTTGTACTGACTTCGCTAGTGCTTTTTATGTAGCCTGTTGTAAAATTAGGCAAATACCTAGATGAGTTGATGTACCACTCTGAGTACCCCACTGCTCTAGAAAATGTACACTTGTGGATAAATTCATTCATACACTTGTCTGTGTGAAGAAGCAGAATACCAGTGATAGAAATTAAGCCATAGAGACCCATACAAAAAAATCAACTCTATTTCAGAAATTCATGGTAAAGATTTTATGTTATTTTGTATAGTTTGGGGTTTAGGTATATCCATTATTATATAGAGTATGTTTGCACTGAATATTAGTTTGTTCATCTCTCAGTAGTTTAAGTATAATTTTGTATTGCTTTCTTGTCTTCACCTATTAGCTCTCTTTTATATTTTAAATATAACTAATTATTGGCCTTCTCCACTCCACAGATTTTAGCTGTGAAAAACTTGAATCATTGATTCCATGGCTATATCTCACAAACAAAAACAACTAAAGATACTGTCAAGTAAAAATACTAGGTAGCCATGGTATTTCAGGTTGTAAATCCACAAAAACAGCTGGCCTGCAATCTACTGCCATAGCAGAGACAAGAGGTCAAGCAGAGCTCACGGACTCTTATTCCTCAACCTTGTGACGCTCAGGAGCACCATCGAGGTGACCCGCTTCAGTTCCAAAGAAGGGTCCTGAGTATCCATTCTAAGAGTGCCTCCTGCTGGCTTATTTAGAGAGGAGCACTCGTGTCAGTCTTAGGGGACGCTGACAGCTTGTCCTCTTGCTTAGTTTAGTAGACACACAGCTTGCACTATAGGGAAGTGGACAGAGGATGTGATAAAGGAGGAAATTGTGGTGTCACATAATGAAGGAATTGGGAACCTAAGGCCCTGAGTCAGCAAAGCACTAACGCACGTGCTTAACTTTGAGCACATTAGCAGTCCCAACCCTATTCGGCAAGCATATGCAAATGTGGGGCCTTGTGTATCTATAAAGATATAATGTAAGAATATAAACCTAATGTGCATAAATACGTTGAGATCTAGGTATTTATTTTTTAAACCTATGGACATTTTACAAGAGAAGTAAAAAATCAGGGGCTAATTCAAAAAAAGAAGAAACTGAAAGAGGGAGAATGCAAGTTAACCTCTTAACTACATGTCAAAATTTTACAGTTAAATCCTGATTAAGAAGTCGGGGGTTGCAAATTCAGGGTCAGGGAGAATATTTCAGATTCATAAAGAAAAAGTAAAAAGAAAAAGTGTTGATCCTGCAACCTGCACTCATTGCTCAGGTGAACATTGATCTCAGGAGAAGTAAATATTAGCCATCTGAGTAAGTCCTTGCAGGATCAGGTCCTATGCAGATGCAACCTACCTTGATAGGATGCTGCAACTCTGCACTCAGATTGCAACATACAGAATAGCTATTTTTAGCTATATTGCATCATGGATATGAGCATTCGGAACACCACCTATGGAATTTGACATTCACGACTGGAAATTCATTTACTAGGAAGAGGTCGCTCTTTAATGCCTTCTTTAAAAAAATAGTACAGATGTGAAAGTATTAACGCTGGTCTTTTGCACCCATCACATCCATCGTTTGGGATGCCTGAAGTACCACCATTCACTTGTTTCTATTGAAAATCAAAATATTTTAAATTAAAAAAGGACAAAATAGTAAAGTTGTTCACTTTTAAAATGCTTCAAAACTGAGAAAATAAGTATTTTTCTCCAAAGAACCGATATTCTCCTTCAAATGTTTTCAAAACAAACCACAGAAATTAACTTTTTTTTTTCATTAGTATTTTTCTGCACAACAGAAACGATTTCAAAGCTATTCTATTTATGTCCCACGCATTGCTGGCATTGCCTGGAATTGAATAGCAGAGCAAATTTTTTATCTATCTAATTCTCTCTGTACAACTGGGGCATAGGCAACGTTATCCCAGAATTCCAGAACCTTTTAGTACATGAGTTCTTACTTTAAATTAATGTGCAGATTTGCTTTGTCTGAGCTCAGAAAAGTGTTTATTTTTAAAAACCACAATACCTTTTTGGTTTTTTTGGCATTGCGATGCCTCTACTCACTCACTTGACCCGAAGAGTATAATTGAGAGGTATCAAGCTGAATGTCAGTGTACATGGAATCATCCAATTAATGCCTGGGATTTCTCAGATTTTGCACAGCAGGAATCCCAAGTGAACAAATGTCAGCCTGCGTCAGATCCACATATAAATGGCATACAGTAGCTTCTATATTTTTGATCTTAAAGTGAGTACGAATATTGTTAATAATGATCATTCTCCTATAAATTATATGTGTCAAGGAACCCAAACTTGTATATTGCCCTGGGCTCCTCTTTGTGCTTCTGGTATTAAATGCTCTATAGATCCTCCTGTTTGCAGTAATTGCCAAGCTTGCAGCAGTCCATTTGGCCAGTTGTACAAAATGGTTGTTTAAGATGTTTGCCCCGCGTTTACCTTATCCAAAACCAATGAACGAAAACAAAATGTCTCAATGAGAAATGTTAGTATACAGACATGTTTACAATATGTCAAGCCCGTAACGAAACCTGCACCGCCTCTACTTGGTGCTGTGATTGGTTGTGTTAGCACTAAGAAGGGCTAGACTGGGTCAGTTCATGGATGGGAAAAATGTCTGAGTGCTGCAAAAAGTGGTAGTGGAGATTCAGAAGGTCTTTCCTCTTGGTCACTATTAAACCAGTGGCCCACCCTGGTGCTGGGGTGCAGGCCACAGAATGAGAAGTAAAGCCAGATTCTTGGCTGCAGCCCAGACTCACTCAGTGCAGCAAAGATGAGGCAAAACTCTCTGGATCTCTGCCTGTCTTGGCCGTGCCCCAAAGGGACTTCCTGTCAGCTGAAAATAGCCAAAGCACGGTAGCATTCCAGCCATACTCCTTCCTGCGCTGGGCATGCCCCCAACATTGTGGGAATTCTCAACTGGCCAGATACATGCAGATTCCAGCCACTAAAATCATGATCCTGAGCATAAATGGTTATTAAAGTTCCATGGAACATTTTGTAACAGGAAAGGTGTTAACTTACCTGGATATCTTACCCAGATTCACATTTGGGTTACCCTGTATTGTGAGTTGGGTAGGGTATTCTTCGCTTTGCTAAAGTGCTGGGCTGAGTGCTGGTAAGCAGCCGCAATTTTTGCAACCCTGAGATGGCTGCATTCTGTTAGTGGACAAAATAGATTGACCTAAATTATTGGACTAAACCATATCGGTAGTTTGTAAAATGCTTTTTGAATCCTTCAGGATATTAGTACGGGCCTGTTACAAGTTATTTATTTATTTCACAGTTAAATAAATGCAAGTGTCCGCAGAAAAGGTGGAAAACAAAAATGGGTTTTTAATGAGCAATGTACCTGGACTACAATTTGGGAAGAGGCGGTGAAGCGAAAAAACAAGTGTGTAAGCTGCTAGCAGCAATAGAGCCACAACTGCACATCACAGTACAACCATTGGCCAGATTCTGATCCCAGCTACACCATCATAAATCAAGGGAAGTCAATGGATTTCTCCCAGTCAGAATCAGGCCCTCAGAGACTAATGGTATGTCTACTCTGGAGCTAATTTCCAGCTCCAGGAGACATACCCGTGCTAGCTATGACTGAGCCAGCATGCTAAAAATAGAAATGCAGCCACAGCGGCATGAGCAGAGGAGGGAGCTAGCCACCCTTTCCGAGACCTCAGGTGTGTACATGGGGTGGCTAACCCCTCCTGCTACCATGACTGCACTTCTATTTTTAGTGCGCTAGCTCAGAGTCAGTGCTGGAATGTCTCCGCAAGCTGGAAATGACATCTTCCAGCTCCAATGTAGACATACCCTAGAACAGTGGCTCTCAACCTTTCCAGACTATTGTACCCCTTTCAGGAGTCTGACTTGTCTTGTGTACTCATAAGTTTCACCTCTCTTAAAAACTACTTGCTTACAAAATCAGACATAAAAATACAAAAGTGTCACAGCACATGACCCTTGTCCGGCTCGTCCTTGTCCGTCCCTCCACGAACGCAAGTCAGCACCACACCATTCCATTTTGTTGCGAGCATGTTCTTTCCATTTCTGGCCAAAGAGTTTTGTCATGAAAAATTGCTGACTTTCTCATTTTTACTGTATAATTATAAAATAAATCAATTGGAATATAAATATTGTACTTACATTTCAGTGTATAGTAGATAGAGCAGTATAAACAAGTTGTTGTCTGTATGAAATTTTAGTTTGTACTGACTTCGCTAGCGTTTTTTATGTAGCCTGTTGAAAAACTAGGCAAATATCTAGATGAGTCTAGACCTCTGCGTACCCCCAGGGATACGTGTACGTCTGGTTGAGAACCACTGCCTAAGAAGGCTGAGAATTTGGGACCTGATACGGTAAGGAATTTAAGCTCAGGCCTAACTTTGAGCACATGCTTAAATCTTTTCTTATTCAGGAAAGCACTAAAGGACATGCTTAACTCCCACTGTATTCCAATAGGATTTATGCACGTACATAAGTGCTTTGCTGGATAGGGATGGATCTAAAGCATGTGCTCAGGTGCTTTGCTAAATCAGAGGCTGGGTGAAGTATTATGAGGACACAACCACTGAACACGTAACACATCAAAACACCAAACTGCTTTTGCATCATGCTAATTCCCTTAAGGTCTACTCAATGAAAAGTTAGGCATCATGTCTTCTGTCAGGAAGATATTCTTTAAAAATTGTTTTCCACATGCTGCATGTAAATGTTAATTTCTATTTTCAGTTCAGTTCAAATGCACAATATCATGATATACACACACACCCTCCAAAAGTTATTTTAATAGAGTTATTTACTGACTGGATAGTGTTTTAAGTGGTCTCTAATCTATAAAAATGAGGACAGAAAAATAATTTACAGTTGCTTTCTCTCTGAAATAAATATGAAGTATGTGTACATATCAATACTTATTAAACAGATAGAAATGATACTTTTAATAATCTTTGAACATCCAGTCCCTGTTATTCAGCTCAGTTTTTGAAGCATATTGCACAGTCACATAACACCCACTTTTGGCCTCCTATTATAGGGCACATCCTGTTCTCTGTGCCCAGCCAAATGGCTGGTCTGTGTGCTGGAGATCTCCAGGGGAGGAGGTGGGAAGGAAAGTGCTGTTTCACAGATACTGTTCATACCTCAGAGCTGGAGTACCATCAGTAGTACATAGGGGTCAAGGGCTGGTAGATCTACTAGCCCCAAGCACTGCTGGTTGTAGAGAAGCAGCTCATTCCAACAAAAGCACAGGTTTCTGCCTGGAAGATGCAAGGTTTGATGCAAGCAATGTGCAGGCATTATGCTTAGTTAAGGAGACTCTTACATATTCCACACATGAAGCATACACCGTATTATCCTTGCGCTTTCTTCGATATGAGAGGGAGCCCTGAAGAACCTGGCTCCATGGCACTCAGGAGCTGTGCATATCCTGTAAGGGCTGCTGAAATCCTTCTCACACACCAGTTCTGCTGCAGGACAAAGAGGAAGGGGCAGGATTTGGGCCTATAAGAATAGATAAAGAGGACATCTGCATACTTTATTATTTGCACCTAGAAGCTCCAACCACAACCGGCGCCCTGCTGTTCTAGGTGCTGTACAAAAAGCTAGGAAAACACCCACAGTTCTGCCCATCCTGTCTGATACAGGATACATACATATGGGACGCAATCTTGCAGTCCTTTCACAAGCTAAACTCATGCCGATCTCAACAGGAGTTATGGACAGACAGGAGGAGGAAAGGGAAGCATACTAGCATCAGAGACCGTTGAACGTCAGGCCTCCAGGATGCCATCCCCAGGCCTCCTCAGGGGTCCAGTGTTAAATTCGGCCTGTGGTAGTGGCTTCTTATTACTCCTTAGGAGTTGAGCATTTATATAGCTGCCAAAGGAATAAACCTACCACTTGATGGTCCTAGACTGATATATATTTACCAAATTTCTGGAGAATTAAGTGAGCTAGCCCAAGTGAACAGGTTATGTACGAGGAACGAACAAGCTAGCTGAGGAGATAGAGTACTTCTCCTCCAGCCCAGAGGTAGCATGCGACCTCCAGGCCGGATTAGCAACTGCCATGTTTCCAACTTGCATGACTTTATCATAGTCTTGCAATATTTGGAGTATTTCTCAAACCCCCAGCTCCTGGAGTCATCTGAAGCCTTGAGAATCTCCACTTTCATTTTTACACATAAGAAGTGGCTAGTCCTCACGGTGGTGGAGAAAAGCTTGAAAGTGTGACCTGAATGTACCCGAAAGCCTTAGAAACCAGAATGCAAAGAAAAAGAACCCCACAATATTATTAATTATTAATTATTAATTAATAATAATTAGCATTATAAATCTCATTATTTTAAACCAATCCCATGACCCATGGTTTCAAACATTTGGGGTGGGCAATATTGCAGCTATAGCCATTGTGGACTCTATAACTACACCTCCACCACTGCCCCAGCCCACTCACAAACCTCTGTCCAGTGCTTTGCAGCCATAGTGGGGCAGTGGTCTGCTGTGGCGGTGGAATCCCTCAGTGCAGGATGTGTTCACCCCCCCACCCATCCACAACACTAATGCAGCATTTCCTCTGAGTTCCAGGCCTTGGGGACCCATAGAGGAGAGGCCAGGATTTTGCCTTGTGACAATATGCTGTTATTGGTGGTGTAGGTATTGCACCAAAAGCTGACCTACTTTCTCAGTTCTGCATTTACTCATTGACTGAGTTTTAACTGAGAAAACTGCTTGAGGTTGTGACCTATTGATAATAGCTTAACTCATTGCAAATGACTGCAGCATATTCCAAAACAGTTGCCTCTTTATCTCTTAACTGAGATGGCAGAGCTCTTCTCTGAGCCCCGTCAATGTCAGCAGAGTAGATACTCCTCTCTCCTCAGCCGTCTGCTGTCCTGTCTTAGGCTTTGTCTACCCGACCACTTTTGTTGGCAAAACTTTTGTCGGTCACCCCTGACTAAGTGTCACCGACAAAAGCGCCGGTGTGGACAGCACTGTGTTGGTGGGAGAGCATCTCCTGCCCATAGAGCTACCACCATTCATGGGGAGTGGTTTAATTCTGCAGATGGAAAAGCTTTCTCCCGCCAGCAGGAGACCTTACAGCCGCGTAGCTGCAGCAGTACAGCTGTGCCACGGTAAGGTCCATAGTGTAGACATAGCCTCATATGTTCCGTAGAGTGTATTTTAAAGAGGTCCTTATATGTGAACTGGGTCAGCCTTGGCATAATGGCAATATGTGAATAAGTACTGCCAAGTGAAAACAAGAAGGACCAGATTCACAGTTATGGAGGAGAATGCAGTGTTAAGAGGCACACAGCATGCTCAGGGTCTGTCTGTATTGGGCTAAGGAGAGGAGTACAGGAGGTCAGGAGTATATACTGAATAGAATGTTAATGGGGGCCAGGTTTCATATCTTATTCCTTCTGTGATCACCCCTCAGAAGGCAATGCAATACTCTTGGTTCTTCCTGCTCTTCTTGAAAACCTCTCCTTCTACTGCATTTTGTATTAAAGATAATTAGCTTGCTTTTATAGAGCTGAAGAGAAATCAGGAGATTGGTTATGGGACATAGGGCCTTTCTCCTGTTTGGTCTGAAAGAGTCCCTGAATGGTAATGAGTGAACAAAGGTAGTTGCCATATGATGACCTGTATTAAGTGTGCCCCATTCCTAACATACTGGTGTCCACATCACTCTCACCTAGTGTTGTTTCTGACACTTCTTACTGGCAGTTTAGGTGGAGGCCAAGAAATTAATGCACATGGAGATTGGGTTCTTCCAAGGCATACTGGCAAGGCAGGGTGGAAAGCTTACACTCCCTGGGCTGGACCTGTCCAGTGAATGGATTATATGAAGTTGTATTATATTATAGTTATGTGGCCACAATATAAGATGCATTTCTGCTCAACCTTCCTGCTAACTACAGCCTTTGGAATGGCTTAGCATTGAGTTTATTGGCTGTTGTTCACCATTTCTAGTTGTTTCAGAGTAGTTAGATGGGTTGGTCTCAATGAATGTGCTCCCTGTTTTGGGGGAATAAATTGTTAACTTAGCATTGTTCTAAACTTTTCATCCACGTACAGTGAGTCCAGGTACCATGCAACTGAGCACCTTCTCCATGTGTATAACAACAAGTGGTATTTTGATTATTTAGATTTGTAAAATGTTACAATCAATAATTTCTCAGTTCATGCACAAAAATGGAGGACAATAATTAAGCCAAAAGGCCAAGTTTTTCCTAAATAAGGCTCCTAAATCCATATTTAAACACCTAAATAAGTGGCCTGATGTTCAAAGAGTGTGAAACCCTTATTTAGGTCACTTATTTCGGTGTCTAAATATGGATTTAGAAGCCTGAATTTAAGCATCCCTTTTTTAAAAATCTTGACCAAAATGTACAAATTGGCACAATTCCAACAAAATCTCTTTCCCCCACCCCTTCGCTGGCCCCAAAACATCCTCTCCAAACCCCTATTCTACAAAACACACACACACACACACAACACCCTAATGATGCAGATAGGCTTTGCAAGGGGACCTGGAAGTTATCAATTTGTGGCTTGTTGAACACATGGGAATGTGAGCGTCAACATTCAGGAACCCTTGGTGAGAAAAGCCTGCCTGTAGTCCCCTCTCACTTAACCTGTTATCTCCAGCAACTCTAATGGGCAGCCTAATAATAAAGAAGGAAAAAATACAATACACTGTGCCTTCTTTTGTGATTGGGCAAGTGTGTCTTGTGGAGCTGCTAATGGTAATATCTCGTGACTAATCAGTTCCCCGGTAGCTTCCTAAATTTTGTAGCACATATCCTACCATGATTAAAAGTATGTTACGCTTTACGAGTCCTTTTTAAAAGCTAGTTCTGTGGATTCAGCACACAAGTTAAATACGAAGGAGGAAAGGATTTGACTGGGTAAAGCATTCCTCTTGTAACATTCTACAAAAGTACTTTGCTTTTTTTTTTTTTTATCTAATGAATTTGAAATTAGCATGGAAATGGTCTGAATATTGTTTTTACGCACAAAGCCACATCTATATTCCCGAATCTAAATGCAACAGGGAAAAATACCATTACCACAGGACAAAATATAAAAAGGGGATTCAATTTTAAAAATGCTTGTGGCAATGAAAAAATATAACTTCAAATGTGAACCAATTCATTGAGGCCTTAACATTCATTTGTCGCAAGCGGAGGGGCAGCAGAACCTAACGCCAGAGCCAATTGGCAGGTGTCAGGCAGGGAAAGGTCAAGCGATGGCCGTGTGCGTGTGTGTGCTACTCCTAGACTTTGTTAAAATGATGGTATTAAACAGAAGTTACATCTGAGGTCAAGTGACCGCAATAACAGGGGGGACAGCAAGCCCTCAAATCATTCCCAGTGATGAAAATGACATGGAACTGACATAATATGTGAGGTGAGATGAAACTGAAATCCTCAGCACCTGAACATTTCACCTACTGATGGGTAACCTGACCCTAACCAATCTTATAATCATATCCATGTCAGGGGGGAAGCTGCATTTCCAGAAGCAGAAGGCAAAGTCACTCTTTTTTATTATTTATTTATTTGGCTCTGGCTCTGCTTCTAGAATGATGTTGTTAAAAGTTTCAGTACCCTGCTTTAAATCTTTCAAATCAATGTCTTGTTCGAAAAATCAGCTCCCACCTCCATGCACAGTCTTCTTTCACCTGTATTTTTCTTTGCTCTAGACAGTTTCTGTCAAGCATTTACGTAACTAACTCTTAGTGTTTAATGTATTCTTATGAATATTTTCACAGATTCCAATAAAGACCAGATATGCCACTTTTAAACTAAAAACAACTTAATAACAGAGGTGTGGGGGTTATTTTGATTTGTTCAAGGACAATAAGAGATTTTGGCACAAGGAAGAAGTTTGTTTTTAAATAATAATTGCATCTGATTAAAAAAAATTAAACTGTTCATTAAACTGCAACAAATTATGTCATACTGGATTATTTTTATGGTGCAAAAATACCTTCTTTTTAAAAAATAGCATGCTAGGAGCTCAGAGCCTTTATTTCAGAGGCTTGGGGGGGGGTGTCATATACATAAAAAGGAAAAATAAAACTCCTATTTACATAAACAAATTTTACTCTGTCTCCCAAAAAATATACCTACACTATTTTCTGTACCAATATATTTGCACAATCAAAAACAATAATTTCAGTCAGTGGTCCGATGAATCAGCAGGTATTTAAGTCAAAGGCAGCTAGGAAGGACTACATTAGTTCTGTTCCCCGGACCTGTCAAAGCTCAGAAGAGATTAAACGCCTGACCCCTTCATCCCTAACATTGCTTCACTAGAGACATTTCTGTCACTATTTCTGCCACTTGGCTTTCTAAGATGCCACAAAGCCTAGGGCAACCTCTGCTACATTTCAGTGTTGTTTATTGATTTCTGACCCAGTGCTTAATAGTTTTCCCAGTCCCCCCAAATGGCTTTTGTAAGCAATAGGGTTTGTACATCTCCCCGATCAATACCTTTTATATTTACAATAAAATTGAAACTGCTTCTATTGGGGGTGCAACCCAGCATTTGTCATCGTTCAGCGAGGGAAAACGATGTCATTATCTGAATTAAAACATTTATTTCTGATTAAGAGAGTGTCCTATCTCATTAATTTTTCCCTTTCCAATAAAAAGGGAATAGAATCCTATTGATTTTTTCACTTTTACACATCTCCACTGCTGGGAAGATAATTGAGAAGTTAGCCAGAATAAATGAAGTTTCAAGTCTAGCGGGCTAGCCAATACCTTCCAAATTCAAGGTGTTTTTATGAAGCCGGATTTTAATTTGTTGGCAAGCTGAAGCAGTGGGATTTATTCGGCTGAGTAAATTGGATTAAGAGTAGAATCTCCTTGAAGCATGTCTTGGTGAATGCTGAGGGGCTTGTTCCCCCTAGGCAGCCACAGACTTGCTTTAGATTTATGCTAAGACAGCTTCCAAATTGCCCTCCTTCAAAACTCAGACTCACTCCAGGAAGTGTGGATTAGTGGACCAAAAGCCCATTAACTTAAGTTTCTTTCACAGTATCCATCGCCTTAAAAAACAACTGAGATCTAATCAGAAGATGAACTAGACCTTCAAATTTTCTTTGTCAATTGATTACACTTTATTAGAATAATAGGATTAAATCCAAGCTTCATTAAAAGGAATTCCCTTTTATGAATCCCTGCTACCAAAGACATTTCCAGTGTCAGTATTAGCAATTACACTCCAGCTATAGGATACTGCTCATTCTAATATTTGTCTCTCTATGATTAACAATCAGTATACCGTGTTCATTCCCATATGTAAAGATAATGACTTTGCCATATATTCCTCTAAAAAATACATGTATGTCTCTATAATGAGACGTATAAAATGCAGTAGTTAAATTGAATCATATACTGTACACCTTGATAAATTAAGAATACCGTCACCAGCTACGGGGAAGATTTTGTTACTAGCATGAGGTTAATTGTTATGTATCTGGAAAATTCACCCTTCCTAAATGTGATTGAATCTTATAGGAAAACCTGGGATTCTGCTCTTTTATTGATAGAAAGCAAACCTCTCAATAAAAGTAAGTGAGTGAAATCCTGCAGACAAATATTTCAACTACGTGTCTTCTTTTAGAGTAGCAGCCGTGTTAGTCTGTATTCGCAAAAAGAAAAGGAGTACTTGTGGCACCTTAGAGACTAAGGTGCCACAAGTACTCCTGTGTCTTCTTTTGTTATCTGGGTACAGGTTACTAGAAAAGGAGTTTATCCAGAAGTTTGTTTCTTTACTTTCATTCATACATTTTTTACAGCTTGGTGGTTTCAAGAAATGGTTGGTTTGATTATTCTTCATTAATACAAAAGTACATGATACAAAATAAAATGAAAAGATTGTAATTTTAAGTGCCTGAAGTTTGTGCCTGGCTGGCACAGAGTAACTTTTTTTGGTTTGGGGTTTTGTTTTTTTTGTTTGGGGTTTTGTTTTTGTTTTTTTGCATCTTCAGTCCTCATTTGTTTTCAAGGAAGAAAATGCAAAATATACAGCGGAAAACCTTCAGCGAAAGCATTCTAAATGCCTTAGTTATAACAAATCAACAGCACTAGATTAAAAATGCTGTGTAAGTGAAGAACTTAATTTCTTGCTGCATTTTAATGCATGGTTCAAAGTACCAAAGTATGCAAAAGGTTGAATACATTCATCACAAATAATTCTGTTTTCTCTCTTTACACCAATGAGAAATTACAAGATTACCAATGACCTTCCTACCAATGAAGCACTATAATTATGGTCATTTGTTATACAACAGAGATGAATGGATAGAATTTACATAGAATAAAAATATTATTTAACAGCTGTGTTATTGATGTATAAAGTTTAATCCTAATTTATTTAAATGCTATAAATATATCGGTAATGTATCCTTTTCAAATTAACCTCTTGAACTTTATACTGGCAAAACTTCAATTAATATTGCACTAAAATCCATTTTCTCATGTTGTGTAGCATATTATGTGAGTAAAAAATATACAACTAAAATACCACTGCATCTTCTCTAAGGACTTGTTTGATTTTTATTTCTTTTTACTCCTTGATTCATGATTTCTGTATTGAAATCATTTAGAAAACAAAATCCTGTACATTAAAAACAAACTGGTTATACATGTCTGTGAAAACTGGTTTCTTTCACTATAGATTGCACATATCTATGCTGCACGAATTGTTGAAATTTACCTTTTGCTTTTCAAGACATTATATTCTAATAACAAAGAGAAGGAAAAAAGAACATAATCAAACCACTATTAACTCTATTCCTTCTGCTTAGTATACTGTAAATTGGAGTCTTATGAACACACAGGACATGTTGTGTTGTTTTAGCTTGTGATTAATTTATAGACCAAAACATACATGTATATGTGTGTATAATACTTTTTGGCTGATCTCTTTTATATTCTGTCCATTTGCCCCTAGCTGTCATTATTCCATGTTCATCGACAGAAGAGTTATAGTTTGCAAAAACCTATCAGGTAGGCTGGACACCAGATAATTGAGGTGATGATCAGCACTAGCAAAAGACAATTGATAGTGATAGTGTCAGAGGCTGTACCTAACAAGATCTGTACCCTCTGTCTCCTTTAGCCTTTCTTTGGAATGGACAGAATATGGAATAACATGGACATATCTGATGTGCATCAATAGATAGGATGGCAGCGCATAATACTTCTTAGACCTGCAATATGATGGTTGTATCTTTTGACATTGCAGCAGGTTATTAAATAGAAATGTGAACTATTAAGAGAGGATCTTGACCCTCAATACATTTTTATCAAAGTCAAAAAACATTTGACACCATCAAATAGTTCCATACTGTGAAGAAGGGGGAAAAATCCTCTGTCACAGAAAAGTAATGTATTACAATAGCTCCATTTTTTAAGAAGAAAAATTGACCCTAAAGCACAGGGATTTCAATGTAAATCTGATGAAGTGAGCTGTAGCTCACGAAAGCTTATGCTCAAATAAATTTGTTAGTCTCTAAGGTGCCACAAGTACTCCTTTTCTTAATGTAAACAATAGTTGTTCAAAAATGTAAACATACACATTGTCATCCTTAAAGTGGAGTATACAGAAATATTTACTTTTCTGTAAACTTTTCATATTAATTTTAATAGAATCATAGAATATCAGGGTTGGAAGGGACCTCAGGAGGTCATCTAGTCCAACCCCCTGCTCAAAGCAGGACCAATCCCCAATTTTTGCCCCATATCCCTAAATGGCCCCCTCAAGGATTGAACTCACAACCCTGGGTTTAGCAGGCCAAAGCTCAAACCACTGAGCTATCCCTCCCCCCCCATTGAAAAATTAGGGTCATAACATAAATTAGTGATGGACACAAACCAAATCCTCACATCCACACGCTCTCTATCTTTGGGGTTGTTTGAAATCCATAACTGGATCTGGACTCAAATTTTGAAAATGTTCCCTCTCTAGGTCAGGACACACAGACAGACTTCTGAGCATCACCGATCTGGTGTGAATCTGAATTTTGTGGCATGATACCCATCACTGGAGATAACATTATTTGAATATTATTTCACAGAAATTATAACACCAAAATGGTAACCTTTATCTCACTCCACCAAACCAGAGTATTCTCCTTTACCATTTTATGTTGTTCTTTATTTTACTGGATGCTTTATAAGTCTAATATTTCTTCCTGCCTTTTTTAAAGTGCTGTCTTTATTTCCAGCAAAAAGTTGCAGTCCCAAGCCTCTCTGACACTCTTTCCTGCAGAGGTTTTTACAGTTTTACAAACCGGATGAGATCAACATCATGCTTACACAACCCATTCAGATGGATCCAAATGACACACTATTGCCTGGCTACATGTTTCCAGTTATAATGGAAGAGCTAGTGTAGATAACTTGCAGTAGGATTTATCCTCCTATGTCCATCTCTAATGTATGCAAGAAAGTCTTAGCTTTGCATGGCTATTAAACACCCTATAGTCTATATAAAAACATGCAACTTTGAGGCCTAATAGCAATAAAATATTATGGGTATTGCCCTCAATCATGGCTGAATGAGCCTGTCCCTTGATTGGGTAGTTGGCAAGCCACATACTGTAGCGTACTCATGAATAGTCATGCTTTCTCATTACAGTGAACAATAGGTTGCTTAACTATATAACTCTCTACTTTCCAAAATGACTTTCCATTGATTTCAAAACCTCTTTTCTTCTCTGCAAGCTATTGCTCCCTAATATTTCAGCATTCTTCTTCTCAGCAGTGCACTTTCAAAGCCAGTTACATGCTCGCCGAGTGGTATTGAGCCTCTACTCTTTATACTTTTCCCCAGGCCAATTGCCTTTGGGAGGGACTGATATACACCATGGCATTTTGGTGAGGCTTTCAGATATACTGGGCTCCAGTTGGATTGTCACAGTTTCAATCAGAGTGGTAGGTTTACTACAGTATTTGCAAACAATCCTTGGTTTAAAAAGGTCAGGTGGTTTAACCTACAGCAAGTTAATGGAGCTGTAAGAAGGGTCTGGGTGACTGATGTGTATTTTTTTTTTAAAATTGAGAAACATCATTCAGTGGATCAGAGTGCTGTGGAAAATCAGCCATGAATGGTCTGCAGTGATATCAGCATGAGTCAGCATAATCAGCAAACCTGGAACACAGTACCCACCTCCTTCAACTTTTGAGAGGTGAGGCCTGATAATTTACCACAGCATATTGATTGACTGATAACACAGTGATAGAATGAGTGTCATTGGAATTACACTGAGCGACATTGCTTCTGTGCCACAAGCCACACCCCATATGTACTATAAGTCAAATGCAGAATGGCAATGATACTAGCTATGAAATTTATACGCATGGTTATAAATTAATTCTTTGGGGCTGGACCCAGCAGCAGCAGCGTGGATTTGCAATTTCCAAACAGCATCTATGGCAGTGGCTTGGGAATACTATCTATCAAGCTTGGTGACTAATGTGGTAGATGATGGTCCTTCCTGCCACTGGCTCAAGTATCCAGTTGTGTTAGAGGGGAAAAGAAAATGCTCTAAAATAACAGCCATCCTGGAACAGCAATTTCTCACCACTGTTCCCAGCCTTATGACAAGAGGCACAAGTCTTCTTTAAAATGCACGATTCCTTAGGCCATAAACATGAAAATCTGTCTGTACACCGTATATGTAGGGGAAAGAGAAAGGGATCCCGCAATGAAAAACATTAGGGATGAAATTACAGACAGGCCCAGGCCATAATCCCAGATCCAATACCCCTAGACTTTGGGGAAGGTTCATTTGTTTCAGTCCTTCATCTTCTTCTTTTCCCTCCACCTCTGAAATCTAGAGGTAGACTTGAACTAAAACCCCTGTACTCAAACACCCCTGAGCTCTGTGAAAGTTTGTGTCCATGTCCAGAGTTTGTAACTCCAGCTCATTTTTCTCCCACAACCTCTCCCCATTATCAGTAAATAACCTCCCTGTGTCACATGCCCTACTAACCATTCTCTGCATCCCCTCTTTATACCTTCACTTTCTCTCCTTCCTCTTACCCCCATTTCTCACTTTCATCCCCCTCTGCCCTCTCATCCAGTCCAGCACCCTCCTCTGCCATCACTCAAGCACCTACTTACACCCTCTCACATGTAAATTCTGCCTTATGCTTTGTTGTAGTAACAGGAACCCAGGTTTATTACCTTGTAAGTCTCCGACATAGTGAAATCTATTAATCGAAAAGGGTTTTCCATCCGTTCCAAGTGAACGGAGATGCAGCTATATGGAATATGGCTATAGTGCTTGAAAATCTATACAGACAGCAGCCTGGGAGAAAAGGCAGATTGTACCTTTGCGTCATTTGTGATCATATTTACAGATTCAGTGTAAAAGCTGGGGGCATGTTCAAGAGCTCCAGAAGTGTAACTTATTTTGCCACAAGCTGTGTTTGTTTGTAAGAAAATGGGTGGAAATGAATGGTGTTGCTCAAAGTGTTGTAGGGTTCTCCCAAGCTAAGAGTGGAGCTAACTCCTGCCAGGAGCCCTGAGCCAGCCTCAGAAGAGGAGACAAACTTTTTGAAAATAAATCCAGAGGGGAAATGAAGGCATGCAGCTATCTATTGAACAGGCGCACAGGTGAACCTTAGCCCCCTCCCTGGGAGGTAGCCAGGTAACAGCAATTAAACCGAAACCCCAGATGGGTCCTGGTGTTCTGAGGGCATCCTGACAACGTTGGCCAAAGATCTTTGGCCACGTAGGGAAACTATTCCTGCCTCAGGCTGTAAGTAAATCCCCTTCCAAAGAAAAAGTGTTCCTTGGCTGCGGATCTGCATTTTAACTGTCTGATGAGTCAAACATAAACTACCAGGGGGCTTGAGAGCTTATTATTCTGAGCACTTCACTCACCTGCCATTCTCTGTAGCCAGCTACCATAGGCTGGGTGAATTTTTGCTGACTTGGCTGGTCTGGCCTCAGAGACAAATTTGCGACCTTGCATGGCTTACTTCATTGTGAAGGGGCTGTGGGTTTTCTTTTGACTCGACAGAGGCCTCAACAGTGGAAGTCTTCATGGTCCCTCCAGTGATTCTTCCTTTTTAGGCTTATGGGCACTTCCAGGAGTTACAAGCATAGGCGCCAACTCGGTGGGTGCTCTGGGGCTCAGCACCCACTGCAGCCCTGCGGATCAGCTCTTCCTCCTCCCTCCCAGCACCTTCCGCCCACCAGCGGGCCCCATCGATCAGCTCCTCCCCTTCCCTCACACTGCCTCACGCCCACCGCAATAGGGGAGGAGCGGGGGGTCAAGCACCCCCTTGGAACTCACAAAGTCGGCGTCTCTGGTTACAAGGCTCCATAGAAAGGAGAAAATGTATTTAGCTCCTTTATGTGAACAAAGTATGAAATTGTTGATGGTTCACAACCCAGCATAAATGTGAAGGATTCTGACTGAAGGATAGAAACTGTAGTTTATTCATTGTTCTAGGACAGGGGTGGGCTACGGCCCGCGGGCTGAATCCAGCCCACCAGCCGTTTTAATCTACCCCTCAAGTTCCTGCTGGGGAGCGGGGTCTGGGGCTTGCCCCACTGCGGCGCTCCAGCTGGGGAGCAGGGTTGGGGTCCGCTCTATGCAGCTCCTGGAAGCAGCGTCATAGCCCCTCCTCTGGCTCCTACATGCAGGGGCAGCCAGGGGGATCTGCTCTGCATGCTGCTCCCACTCCAAGTGCTACCCCCACAGCTCCCATTGGCTGGGAACTGTGGCCAATGGGAACTGTAGGGCTGGTGCCTGAGGATGGGGCAGCGTGCAGAGCTGCCTGGCCGTGCATCCATGTAGGAACCGGCGAAGGGACATGGCACTGCTTCCAGGAGCCACTTGAGGTAAGAGTGGTCTGGAGCCTGCATCCCTAAGCCTCCCCCCGTGCCCCAACCCCCTGCCCCAGCCCTGATCTCCCTCCTGCCCTCCAAACCCCAAACCTCTCATCCCCAGCCCCACCCCAGAGCCCACACCCCCAGCCAGAGCCCTCACCCCCACATGCCCCAAACCCCTGCCCCAGCCCTGATCCCCCTCCTGCACTCCAAACCCCTCAGTCCCAGCCCGGAGCACCTTTGTACACCCCAAATTCCTCATCCCCAGCACCACCCCAGAGCCCACACCCCTAGCCAGAGCCCTCACCCCCCACCCCCACACACACACTCCATTGCCCCACCCCAGTCCGGAGCCCCCTCCTGTACCCTGAACTCCTCATTTCTGGCCCCACCCTGGAGTTCACACCTCCAAGGAGAGCCCTCACCCCCTCCCACACTCCAACTACAATTTTGTGAGTATTCATGGCCTGCCATACAATTTCTTTTCCCAGATGTGGCCCTTAGACCAAAAAGTTTGCCCACCCCTGTATAGCAGTTAGAGTCCCAGCAGGTCATCCAGTCCATACCCCTGGAAGGGAAGGATGTAAGCTCCCAAGAGAGGACACAACAGAAGTTACACTGTAGAGACAGTCAAATATTTTCAGTCACTGATTGGTGAATATTGTCATGAATAAAGGCAATGAGTTCAATTTCATGTGATTCCTAGGATCTTTTTCTTCAACAGGGACAATATCATTTAATGTGTTTATACAGCTTCTCACACAATGCATCACAGATCCTGCTTGGGGAGCAGAGGCATTATTGTGAGATAAGCACCTAGTAATAACAACAAAGCCCCAAAGAAGAGCTCTGCGGAAGCTCAAAAGCTTGCCTCTCTCTCACCAGCAGAAGTTGGTGCAATAAAAGATATTACCTCACCCACCTTGTCTCTCTAACAACCTGGGACCAACATGGCTACAACAACACTGCACACAACAAACGTTTGGCCAGCTGAATATTGGTGACTCCTGAAATTTTCACGGGGGACTGAACTTGGGAGCTGTAGAATCGAAGCATGAGTTTCTACAGAACTAACGAACTACTTCCCCTAACTGGTGGCAATAGTAGACTCATGCCCTTGAGGGAGCATGCACAGAAAGAACATATAACACACAGTTATAACCAGGTGTTACATTAGCATACTGGAAAGTGCCTGTTCAATAGTCAATATTTGCTGTTCCGTATTCTCTAGTGTAAAAGTTTCAATCACCCAGTCAGGGAGTAGAAAAATGCCCATGTGTGAATCCTAATTATCATTGCTTTTCTTTTGTACCTTCCTGTTATTAGCAATGTCTTCCTGCTCCCATATATACCCTACAGGTCTGATTCCCCACTGCCTTGCCCCTTAGGGAGTCATTCACACCGGGGCAACATTTTACACCCACTTTGCACAGGTGTAAATGACTCCCCGTGAGGTGCAAGCCATGAGAAACCAGGCCCTTTGATTATTCTACACCAATGGCCAAGGTAACACAGAAATCGGAAATGGCAACATAGCATATACAGGCTTCAGAGTAGCAGCCGTGTTAGTCTGTATTTGCAAAAAGAAAAGGAGTACTTGTGGCACCTTAGAGACTAACCAATTTATTTGAGCATAAGCTTTCATGAGCTACAGCTCACTTCATCGGATGTAGCTCACGAAAGCTTATGCTCAAATAAATTGGTTAGTCTCTAAGGTGCCACAAGTACTCCTTTTCTTTACAGCATATACAGTCGCTAAACCAGTGTTAAGTCACTTAAGTGAAACAGAACCTACATGTAGCTTTTGCTTGTCTGTTCATCCAGAACTACGAAGAAAACTTTCCCATTTTTTGTTGAGGATGTGAGTACATCCTAGCAACCAGGGAATCTCCAAAGGCTTAGTTTGGAGAAACAGCCAGAAGTTTTGAAGCTTATCTGAACTATCAACTCTCTTGGGTCTGTAAAACTGAGCTGGAAATCTTGTCAAGACAGACTTCCTTGGCCAATTTCACCTCTTTTGCTTCCAGTCCCAGCTGCAGCCAAGGTGCACAAATTTGAGAAGTAATTTAGCAGTGGATGGACAGCCCAGGAGCTGAAGCTGGACAGCTTTTGTGAAAGATGCTAAGTGGACACCCTGGAGGCTAATGCTCCCTATTTATGCACAGAATAAGCCAACAGAGACATCAGCAGTGCACATTTCCCCAGGCTGTGCCATGGAGATTAGGGATTATCTCTTTGTTACTGGCTGGTCAACAAGTCTTCCATTTCAAGTCAAGGTTGGCACTGGATCTAGTTTGCTGGTCAGCCTGGAGAGGCTGGGTCAGATATCTATTAGCTGGTGGCCCTGCTTTCTGCTGAGTTCTGCCTGATGGCCTCCCTTGTCTCTCTTTATTCCCCTCCTTGTTTACATCATCAGTCTCTTCCTGGGCCATTTACAAAATCTTGTCATCATCTCCTCTGCAGCTTCAAAAAAATATCAGTGCCCCACTAACCACATTGCTTTCTAAACCCCACCTACAAACAATCTAAGCGTGCATTAATTTGCACTGCTTTCCCTTCCATGGTGCATGAAACCAATATACCTCTAGGGAGTGCTCAGAGAAACCTCTGGATGCATGGATAATGTGGAGCTTTGCTCTCCAGACATCAGCAGAAGCCTCCTGTGGCTCCCCAGAGAGCCTCGCAAATCTTACGGGTTCAGTACGTTAAAGGAGTGGAACACCAGCTTCTTCTGTGGAAGGATCGGATGAGCAGAAAATTCTGTTTGGCCCTCTGTGAGAATGGGCCAGGTCCTGTAGGTCTGACTCAGGCAAGTCCCATTCATTTGTTAAATTGTACTCAGGTTTGTCAACCATGGGTTTTTAAATGATGGAGACAGAGACATATATGCATAAAGCATAAAGAGACAGGTGTATTTAGGTTTGGTATTAATTTCTGCAGCTTAAATGGTTGTTGGCAGTGTTTAAGTCAAGGGCCAGATGCTTGCCCATTTGGGAACTGATGACCATATATTGCAAAACCAGCACTAGTGTGCCCTTGTGCTCTGGCTGAGAGCCCCACAGACTGTCTCCCTTCCCTGACCCCACTGAAGTTATCCCTCTCCAGAGAACACCTGGATAAGCTGCACAAGGGTGAGAGGGAGCATTGGGTCAGGGACACATGCATACAAATGTGAAGACCAGTCCAGGTCCTAGGCCATGTCCTGGAACACCCCATCTCTATCACAAAGAACATCTCCTTGGGTTCTGAGGGGACACATCTTCTGCAGACTCCCTTCCTCTGTCTTCTGCACTCATAAGCACTGACCAGTCAGAAACTTGACTGAAATGTATAGATTTATGTGAGTACACATAGGGACCAATTAATCTTGGTCATAAGCAGTGATGAGCTGCCAAAATCTTAACAACGGGTTCCCTCCTCACCCCACGAGGGGGTCGTTGCCCCCCCCCCAGAACTCCTGCCCCATCCAACCCCTCTGCTTTCCTTGACGGCCCCCCCCAGGACCCCTGCCCCATCCACCCCCCTCCCCTGTCCCCTGACTGCCCCCAGAACCAGGCAGGAGGGTCTCGTGGGCCACCGTAGTGGGTGCCCACCCCACCCCTAAGAGCCAGAGGCACCTGCCCGGGGGGCGAGGTGGGGAGTCCCAGAGGTGCTTACCTGGGGCAGCTCCCAGGAAGCATCCGGCAGGTCCCTCTGGTTCCTAGGGGCGGGGAAGCATAGCTAGGGGGGAGCAGGGGAAGCGGCCACTCCCCCACTGATCACATCAAAAGTGGCGCCTTAGGCGCCGACTCCCTGGGTGCTCCGGGGCTGGAGCACCCACGGGGAAAATTTGGTGGATGCAAAGCACCCACCGGCAGCTCCCCGCCCGGCCCCAGCTCACCTCCACTCCGCCTCCTCCCCTGAACCCACCGCCCAGCTCTGCTTCCCTGCGCCCCCCGGCAGCTTCCCGCGAATCAGCTGTTCGGCAGGAAGCCGGGGAGGGCTGAGTAGCAGGCGGCAGCTTCCCACTCAGGCCGAGGGTGGCGGAAGTGAGCTGGGGCGGGGAGCGGTTCCCCTGCCCCCCCCTCCCCCCAGATTACCTGCTGCGGCGCGGGAGGCCCTCCTCGGACCCCCCGTCCCAGCTCACCTCCGCTCTGCCTCCCTGGGCCTGAGTGGCAAGCCACGGCCTGCTTCTCAGCCTGCCCCAGCTTCCCGCGCGAACAGCTGATTCCCGGGAAGCCGGGGGGGGAGGGGGGGAGAAGCAGAGCAGGGCGGCGCGTTCAGGAGAGGAGGCGGAGGCGGAGCAGAGGTGAACTGGGGCTGGGGGGGGGGGCGGGGAGCTGCCGGTGGGTGCTCTGCACCCACCAAATTTTCCCCTTGGGTGCTCCAGGGCTGGAGCACCCATGGAGTCGGCGCCTAAGGTGCCACTTTGGGCCGGTTAAATTTAGAAGCCCTTTTAGGACCTAAAAGGTTCTAAAAGGGCGTCTAAATTTAACAACCGGTTCTAGCGAACCGGTGCGAACCGGCTCCAGCTCACCACTGGTCATAAGCTATTGAAGTCAACAGAGTTAACCAGGAATGAATTTGGTTCCTGAGCTATAAAACACTGCATTTCAAAATGAACAGCGAGATTTAAAATAAATTTTAAAAATTAGATACTTCCCCAAACACAGCTCTTTCTTCTGTGCCGTCCCATATTATAAATTGGTTTTATTGTTCAAACTTGGTTGAAACAAATTCATTCCCTAGCTGAGGCTTTTACTTGCCAACTTTCAACCCCAGATGGATTTTTATAGCCAAGATCTAAACCCCTGAAAAATAGCAGTGTACAGTATAATGGAAATGCTGACACAACCTACATTACAGCTGCGCGAATTGTGCCACTATAGTTTATGGAGAGCACATTTTGGTTTGTCAGGTTTTTAAACATAGGCTGTTATAAATTTGAAAGAGGACTGACTTGCTAAAGCTTTAAGATGGTACATATTAGCAGAGATGGGCTTGAACTAAACTCTCAAATTTCAACCCCCATCCTGAACTTTGGAAAAGTTGGAGTCCTCATTCCAACTTCACAGCTGGCCCTTATCTTGACACAGTGTTGCTTTTATCAGCAGTTATTTGTATTACAATTGTGCTTACAGGCCCCAATATTGTGCTAGGCATGGTACAAACACATAGTAAGAGACAGTCCCTGTCCTGAAGAGCTTACATCCTAAACAGACAAGGAAGACAACGGGTGGGAGAGAAAACAGAGGCACAGAATGAAGTAACTTGCCCAAAATCATGCAGCGGATCTGTGGCAAAGCTAGGATTATTACCAAGGTCCATTGGAATGGCATTTGTGGTGCAGAAGTTATAATAATGCAGTTACTTTTATTCCAATGTCTAACGCAGATGAATATTTACCCACACAAATGGTGGTCCTTAAAGGCTGAGACTGACTTACAAGACTCAGAAAATCCAGGTTGAGGGAGGTACTGTATCCTTAACAAATGCACTGTGGAGAAAAGTACATGGAATGAATTTAAAAGAACCAGCCTGCATCTGAAACTCCATGACATTTGGGTATTTTTATCCTGTACCCCTAAAAATGAGATGATTGTGGAAATGCCACTACAAACTAAATGCAGCCACTGTAGTCTGACTGATAAATTCAGCAGTCTCTATTCATTACAGCTAACAAGGTGGTGCCTTTTAAAAATATAGGGTTACATATGCATAAATTAACTCAGACTAAAGCAAAGGGGGAAAATCTACTTAAATCTGAATTAACCTTTTATTGGCTTTTCCACTTGTCATAAACAGTTTGTAACCATACATATATCATCATACCAAACTTCATGTAAAACCTCTCACTCAATAATCCAATTGATATCAAAGTAATATATTCACTGGCAACAGTTCTCAAATGGGCCATTTTATAACCTAGGCAAAGGTTAATGATCCTTAGTTTCTTACGTGTGATCTTAACAATACTTCTCCTGCCGAACAGTGAATTTCAAGTAGCACCACATTGTATCATTAATTATGGTACTAATTCTTTACTAACATTAAAATAGAGGCCAAGATTTTCAAAAGCAACTAGTTTCTTTGGGTGCCATAGTTTTAGGGTGCCATACTTGAGATGCTTTGAAGGGGCCTGATTTTTAGGGTGCGGGTGTTCAGTACTTTCTGAAGATCAGGTGCGTTTGAGATATGTCCAGTGGAAAACGCATAAGCTAAGGCACTTAAAACCATTGGTCATTTTTTGAAATCTTGGCCAAAATATCCAAATGCCAAAGGGAAAAGTATCCAACTTGCAAAAGGAGATGCTGTTTTGTTATTGCTCGTTTTGTTCAAGTGTTCATACAGCCAATCAAGAGTTAAATAGTCAGAAGCTAGACCAGAACTTGTTTCTTTAATCTCTTCAATACATCACTTTCCATCAAACTCATATTCAGACTGAGGCAGGATGACTGACCTAGTGGCATCATAGAATCATAGAATCATAGAATCATAGAATATCAGGGTTGGAAGGGACCCCAGAAGGTCATCTAGTCCAACCCCCTGCTCAAAGCAGGACCAAGTCCCAGTTATATCATCCCAGCCAGGGCTTTGTCAAGCCTGACCTTAAAAACCTGTAAGGAAGGAGATTCTACCACCTCCCTAGGTAACGCATTCCAGTGTTTCACCACCCTCTTAGTGAAAAAGTTTTTCCTAATATCCAATCTAAACCTCCCCCATTGCAACTTGAGACCATTACTCCTCGTTCTGTCATCTGCTACCATTGAGAACAGTCTAGAGCCATCCTCTTTGGAACCCCCTTTCAGGTAGTTGAAAGCAGCTATCAAATCCCCCCTCATTCTTCTCTTCTGCAGACTAAACAATCCCAGCTCCCTCAGCCTCTCCTCATAAGTCATGTGCTCTAGACCCCTAATCATTTTTGTTGCCCTTCGCTGGACTCTTTCCAATTTATCCACATCCTTCTTGTAGTGTGGGGCCCAAAACTGGACACACTCCAGATGAGGCCTCACCAGTGTCGAATAGAGGGGAACGATCACGTCCCTCGATCTACTCGCTATGCCCCTACTTATACATCCCAAAATGCCATTGGCCTTCTTGGCAACAAGGGCACACTGCTGACTCATATCCAGCTTCTCGTCCACTGTCACCCCTAGGTCCTTTTCCGCAGAACTGCTGCCTAGCCATTCGGTCCCTAGTCTGTAGCGGTGCATTGGGTTCTTCCGTCCTAAGTGCAGGACCCTGCACTTATCCTTATTGAACCTCATCAGATTTCTTTTGGCCCAATCCTCCAATTTGTCTAGGTCCTTCTGTATCCTATCCCTCCCCTCCAGCGTATCTACCACTCCTCCCAGTTTAGTATCATCCGCAAATTTGCTGAGAGTGCAATCCACACCATCCTCCAGATCATTTATGAAGATATTGAACAAAACCGGCCCCAGGACCGACCCCTGGGGCACTCCACTTGACACCGGCTGCCAACTAGACATGGAGCCATTGATCACTACCCGTTGAGCCCGACAATCTAGCCAGCTTTCTACCCACCTTATAGTGCATTCATCCAGCCCATACTTCCTTAACTTGCTGACAAGAATGCTGTGGGAGACCGTGTCAAAAGCTTTGCTAAAGTCAAGAAACAATACATCCACTGCTTTCCCTTCATCCACAGAACCAGTAATCTCATCATAAAAGGCGATTAGATTAGTCAGGCATGACCTTCCCTTGGTGAATCCATGCTGACTGTTCCTGATCACTTTCCTCTCCTCTAAGTGCTTCAGGATTGATTCTTTGAGGACCTGCTCCATGATTTTTCCAGGGACTGAGGTGAGGCTGACTGGCCTGTAGTTCCCAGGATCCTCCTTCTTCCCTTTTTTAAAGATGGGCACTACATTAGCCTTTTTCCAGTCATCCGGGACTTCCCCCGTTCGCCACGAGTTTTCAAAGATAATGGCCAAGGGCTCTGCAATCACAGCCGCCAATTCCTTCAGCACTCTCGGATGCAATTCGTCCGGCCCCATGGACTTGTGCACGTCCAGCTTTTCTAAATAGTCCCTAACCATAGTCCCTAAATAGTCAGCAGGATCTGCATGCCAGCATGGCAGTCCCACCAAGCACTTCTCTCATGCCTTAAGCATCCTGGAAATAAAATGGTGACACAGCTAAATTTAATCTCTCTTATTCCTCTGGAGAACCTCTCTTCTTCAAGCTATTCCCGTATAGACAAAAAGATTTTGTCTCACTGAACCTGTTTATTGACCGTAGCTGTCACCCCTGCTCTGACCGATGACCTTATCTGAATATTCAAATCTATTGTAGATCACAAGTTCAAATGATTTCTTTACCCTTTGAAAGCCCTGTTTTCATAGTGAGCTGATTACAAATGACAATATTATAAGGGGTGTCGTTGAGATTCTAAAAACAATTTGCACCTTGGATTTACAGACCTAATACATACAGAATTGTGAATGCTGCTGACACTTCCCTTTTTGGTTTGTTTCTCAACTGCTGAATTGATACTGCTTGTGAAAATGGGGCTCTCCATTTCATGTGATAAAGAATTACAACTACTGGGCCGAACCTGGTGCAAGCAGATGCAACCCCCTTGATTTCAATGCATTTTACTGCACTGGGTCTGAATCTGGGCCCCCTTCTGCAAAGTCCAGTCATCTTCCCGTGTGCAGGAGAAGTGGTGCTTCACCTGGGGTTAAATTGTTACGTGTAGCTACAGCCCTGAAAAGAGGCTAGTGCAGAGATACACCACCTAAGAGGGAGCTCAGGAGCCGCATCCTTCGCCCTTCTACTGTCCACTTAGTGTACCAATGCTTACCCAGTCCCATAGGATGGTGTCAGATCCACCTCCCTTCCTTGTTCCCTTTGGGGAAGTAGCGCCCCAGGAGTAGACCCTGCACAAAGGAGGATGGGAAGACTTTCCTCTATTAATATGGATTATTCTTTCATTGCCCCATGCTCCCAAAAAAGGACAGAATTAAGTAGCAATAGGCCTGATTTGAAAAGTTCAGATCCTCAGCTGGACTGGGATTTTTCTGAAGTTTGGGGGTGTTAAGATCTGGGGGTTTGGCTTGGTCCGTTATACACACCAGCGTTGAGGTTCAAATCCAGAACAGGATCCGGACTGCCTAACAGCTCAGGAGTGCTTGTGTCTGGGATTTTGGTTCTCACTCATCTCTAGAACCAACTGAGCAGTTTACAGCACAGCCATAATAACCTGTCAGCAATTGATTTCTATCCCACATGAAAGCTGACAGTAGGGGAAATTCACCCTTGTGCAGAGGGCCAGCGCAAGGCACATTTTGAGGACTGAAGTGGAACCTGAGTGATACATAGCCCTGGTGCTGGCCTTCTGCACACGGGTGAATTCACCATCAGTGGTGGGGAGTTCTTTGAAATTTCTGCAAGAGATGAGAAAATCCAGCAGAGTCAGAGATTTCACAAATCTTTCTAGCTACTCCCTGGGCACACAAAATTTGTTTGATTTCAGGAACCTTTAATCTGCCATTTAAGCCATTTCTCTTTTTCTAAAGAAGGTTTAGTTTTAAAAGATCCATTTTTTTCTGGAAGGAAATCTGTGATGTATATAGGGAGTAGAAGAACCCGTTCTCCCCCCAAAAGCGAGGCAGACACAAGCAGGGTTTTATATGTGGTACATAGACTGTATTCACTTTTACTTTACATTTATTTTGCTTTCTCATTCCCTGTTCTATATCTTTCTTTTTCACTGTATGTGTTTCATTTTTTCCTCTCACTCGCCTCTCTGATCTATTCTCCACAACCTCTCCTAAATAGAATGCAATCCTGATGATATTCAAGTTGGACTGGAACTTTCAAATCCATAATAGTTGAGTGGTTTCAAAATTAGGCAAAACATGTTCTCTCAACCTTAGAAGAAGGCAAACCTTAGAAGAAGTCCCATATCACTAGTAAAACCTATCTATGCATCCATCTATCCATCAAGATTTTTCTATAGACGTTGTATCTCTCTGTGTTTTTAAACAGATGAAACACCAGGACTCAAAAGAGCTGGAGACCCAGGTTGGATTGAGTATCACATACATAGGAAGTATTATAAATATGTCTTACGTTTGTTTCAAAGGACCTGCTGATTCAGCAGAAAGACACTAATGGGTTCTACTTAGGGGTGTGCACAATGTTTACAACAAAACCCAGACTCACAGAAAACACACCTGGTTTGGGATTTTGATATAATTCACAAATCAGTCCAGGTATGTTCAAAAGGGATGCTGAAATTCAAAATCTTCAAAGAACACATGGGTCCAGTTGCCGGTGAAAATCTGCCTTGCTTTATTGTTCCACATTGCAATGAAGCAGATTTCTCAATGCAATACCATTTCAGTGCAGAGCCAGGTGAAGGCAAAAAGCCCAAGCATCACAGAGAAATTTGGGAGATACAAACCCACAAAGCTCAAAACCAAGGAAAACGTGGGCACAAAGTTCTGCAAGGCAAAGCCCCTGTGTTTCATATTGCCTGAAGCAGCCCTCTTGTTTTTCTCTGACCACCCTTTCTAGCAACCTACATCCTGTTTTAAGATGTATTGCGTATAGTTCTATTCCATTAATGGTTATTTGAAGAACACCTTTCTTAAGCACCCTATTTTGTTGGTCCCTTGAGTGCTATTATATAGGGTTTTATTGTATTATGAACACATGGCAGACACTTGCAAATGCAAAGTAATGCACACTGGAAAACATCATCCCAACTGTACATATAAAATGATGGGCTCTAAATTAGCTGTTATCACTCAAGAAAGAGACCTTAGCGTCATTGTGGATAGTCCTCTGAAAACATCCACTCAATGTGCAGCGGCAGTCAAAAAAGCGAACAGAATGGTGGGAATCATTGAGAAAGGGATAGATAATTAGACAGAAAATATCATACTGCCGCTATATAAATCCATGGTGCACCTACATCTTGAAAACTTTGTGTAGATGTGGTCGCTACATCTCAGAAAAGATATATTGGAATTGTAAAAGGTACAGAAAAGGGCAACAAAAATTATTAGGGGTATGGAATGGCAACTATAAGAGGAGAGATTAATAAGACTGGGACTTTTCAGCTTGGAAAAGAGACGACTAAGGGGGGATATGATAGAGGTCTATAAAATCATGACTGGTGCAGAGAAAGTAAGTAAGGAAGTGTTATTTACTCCTTCTCAGAACACAAAAATTAGGGGTCACCAAATGAAATGAAAAGGCAGCACGTTTAAAACAAACAAAAGGAAGTATTTCTTCACACAACCCACAATCAACCTGTGAAATTCTTTGCCAGAGGATGTTATGAAGGCCAAGACTATAGCAGGGTTCAAAAAAGAACTAGATAAGTTCAGGGAGGATACGTCCAGCAGTGGCTATTACCCAGGAAGAGCAGGGATGGTATCCTTAGACTCTGTTTGCCAGAAGCTAGGAATGGGCAACAGAGGATGGATCACTTGGCGATTACCTGTTCTGTTCATTCCCTCTGGGGCACCTGGCATTGGCCACTATCAGGATACTGGGCTAGATGGACCTTTGGTCTGACCCAGTATGGCCGTTCTTATGCTTTCCTAATGATGGTGTTGTGTTAAGAAACACAAATAAAAAAAAGACTCGAAGGTTCCATTCCCAGCTCTGCCATTCACTTCCAGAGTGACCATGGGCAAATCATTTAAAAGACCTGATATTCAAAGGTGCTGGCTTTGCAGCTGCTCAGAACTTTGGAAAATCCAGCCCTTTAACTTTCAGTGCCTCAGTTTCCCTATTTGTAAAAGTAGCCATAAAAATAAATCACTTCATAGTTCATTATGTACCTCACAGGGGTGTGGTGAAACTAAATATATTCATGCTTGTCAAGCCCTTTGAGAGCCTTGCAGGGAAGGTACTATAGAAGTGCAAAGTATTGCTGTAAATTAGAATTTCCTGCAGTATGTTTTTAAAATGCCAATATAAATAGCACAGGAAATAATAAAATGAATAAAACACATGACTTCATTTTAGTTTCATTTGAAAAATACAATGTGTGAAATGCAGAGTTCTGCTCTCCAGGTGGTAATCTCCATGCATAGCATAGTGTTTGTCCTGAATTTCATTGCTTTTTAAAAAAGTCATGAAAAGTCTTGATTTAGTTGGCATTTAATGTGTTTTTAATATAACTTCTGTGATATAATCAGCTACCGAGGGATTCAATGAGGAAACTTAAAGAGCAGTAAAAGCTTTAGCTATTGTTCTTTCTGCATTGTGATTGGCTTGCTGGGTATACAAACCCCAAAAATCCCAGGTCACATATACCTGCTGCATTTGTTGATACCCATTAGGCTACTGTGCAGTCCAGCATCATCCCATTCTAACAGTCAGCCAGCCAATCCGAATCCAGAAAAGCCAGCAGATACAATGGAATAGCAGTAAAGAATGTGTTGCTGTAAATCACGTTTCATTTCTGCATAGCTGGGAATAGTAATGCACAAGCCATAGGCAAGTATATTAATGTCTCCAGCTATCCATAAATGAAAAATCATGTACAGCAACATTCTCTTTACTGTTATTCCAACAGAGGTCTTTTTTCCCCTTTTCCTTTATTAGATCCTTTGTTTTATTTTTTAAAAAGCAATACGGACCTTTGAAAAGCATCCTTTCTCTTTGGTACATGAGCATTCTTCCCCACAAATAAATCTCATTGACTAGTTCTGTATTTATAAAACGATAGCATGAAATTACATGGTCTCTTAATGGACATTCAGAAGAAGGTACGGTATAGCATATAGGACCAGGGATTTCTCTAAACCCAGTCAATCTGAATTCCGAAAAATGATCATAACAACGCTGGAACATACTATGAAGAATGTTAGCAACATTTTAAATTAAGTGTTTTTAATAAGCTTAATCATGCATTTAATTTAGATTTAATGAGACAGTTATTGTATGTCGACTAAATACCACAGGGTTATTAAAAACATATTTACAGAGGATTAACAACGATGTAATAGATACATATCTATATCATCCCTATTAAACCTCTGTATTGTGTTTTTAGTTATTAATTGGTATGTACTCAATGTACAGTGAGTCTAAGGAAACATTTATTATGTTCCTTGTATGTTGTTGAAATAGCCACTGAAGAATAAAAATGCATGTAATGAGGGTTTTAAAATTATTTGAGAAAAGTCTACAGTAGCTATTGTGTAGTTATCTAAGCCCCAAAACAACAGAGCCCCTAAGCCAATCAGTTATATGTATGTGGTACAAAAGAAGCACGTGTTTAAGTGCTTTGCTAAATAGGCATGGGATTACTCACGTGCTTATAGTTAAGCACAGTCTTAAATGCTTTGCTGAAGGGAGGCCACAGTGCTTAATTTTTTCCATGATGGGCATTCTAGACATACCATAGAGTGATAATTAATTAGAGGGTGAAATTTATGAAATCCACAGAAAGGCTGGGCATTATGTGGGGGGTTGGAAATGAAATTCAGCCCTCAATCCTTTGACAGGCTTGCAGAGATGAAGCATGGTCCTTCCACTTTCCCTTTACAGTTGTAAGCATTGGTTCAAAGCTCCCGTCCAAAGCAACTTATTCAGAGCTGCTGCAGACCTATTATGGGGGCCTAGGACAGGTCTTTGGCAAAGAGATTAATTTTACCCAGTTCTTGATCCCATTGAATTAAATGGAAGTTTTGTCCATTTGAATGGGAGCACAATCAGGCCCCAAATATGTATTAAATCATCAACTGGCATGAGGTTAATGTAACTTGTGCTATCTGTTTTGTTAAGTCTAAACGATATGCTTACTGGAGACACCTAATTTAACATGCTGCTGGAATGTGTCTGTGCCTAATAGCAAATCCACCAGCATTTTTGGAGTGGTTAAAAACACACTTTCCACAGGTTTTAATTTAATTTTACTTTTCTATGAAGAATCTTATAGAAAGGACACAGTGAAAAAGCAATAAAGGCCGAATTGCTGAACATTAAGTAATAATAAAATCCTAGTCCCACTGAAATCCAATAAAGCAAATGCAGATTTACACAAGTGTAAATGAGAGCAAAATTTGGTGTGATGCATCTCTAATCATTTACCTTTATATGCTACCTTTCACCCTAAAGAATCCCCCAACACCTAAAAAACAATGGGCAAAATACTGTTCTGTGTTTTCTCCACTAATTTTGCAATGTGGGTACATAGGAATTAGAAGCGATGTGTGTGGCAACTTGCTTGTCTGGTGAATGCTATAGATTTTACTCTACCTAGCTCACATTTTTATTAAAAAAAAATAAAAAAGTTATCTGCTACTTCACTTTCTTGTAATGATAGCCTTGAAAATACAAACTAGTCACTAGGCTGGGAAGTTTGTCATCGGGACTTCTAAAAATCGGATTTTTTTTTTTTTTACAGTGTTTTTTTAGGGATGCTGAATAATTTTTCTGCAAAAAAAAAAAAAAAAGTCTAAAACATTTCCAAGGGGATCATTATCCTTATGGCTCCCTGCGGATGGGGTGTCCATTTCATCTACTCAGTTTCAGAGCCTCTGCCATTTCATATATATGAAATGATGCAAAGAGTCAAAAAGGGGCCTTTACAATATTTCCCATGCTGGTCAAGCTTCTTTCTCTAGGGAGCACTAAAATATGGGTTTTTTAAATTCTGGATACAAGCTTTTTGAGACTTCACCAGCACTGTTGTTTCTTAATCTATCTGAAAACCAGACTTATGTATACACTCATACAGGAGCCAATGAAATGCATCTCTCTCTGGGGTGGAATGCAGCAACTATTAAATAGGGCATTCCACAGTTCAAGATACCAGACCCAATTAAAATGGAATGGGAAAACAACTTCTTTCCAAGAACACCCATTGTTTCTAGACAACAGCATGTCTGGGATCTAAACCATAGTGGCAGAGAAAGGACTATATTTTGGAGGATAATATAATAATGTAATATAATAATTACATTAGAGGCTAGTTCATGAGGGTTTTTGGGGAGAAAGGGCTGTCTGATGATAAAAGATGATAAATGTTCTGGGAATTTAAGTTCCTTCCATGCCCTTCTGAAAACAAGGCAGCTTTGATAAATTAGTCAGACTGTAAAGCTAGCATTTACATTGGGGGAGAAAATAAGTATATACTGCATATTTTACATACATCAGATCCACCAAGACAGTCATATAATGAATCTAAACAACCACATAAGCTTATTATTCTACCTTCATCCTCCCTTTAGCTGTTTGTTTGTAGCTCTCCCCTGCCATTTAGGCCCCAGTTGTGCAACGCTTATGCATGTGTTTGACTTTATATATGTGAGAAGTCCCTTTGACTTCAGTGGGAGTACTCATGTGCTTACAATTAAGCACATGCATAAAGAGTTGCAGGATTTGGGCCTAAGGCCTGAAGTCAATGGGATTACTTACCTGGTCTCAATCAAAACATTTTAGCACATGCTTAAGTCCAACTCTTTAGAGCAAAGTTCTGAAGCATTGTCCAAAGTTAATCAGCTGCTTAAGTCCCATTGACTTAAGCACATCAATGGGACTTAAGCACATGCCTAAAGTTAAGCATATGCTTTGCTAAATTGGAACCCCACAGCACATAAAGTTAAACATTTGCACAAGTGTTTGAAGGATCAGTGCCTCAGAGTATAAACTCTTCTGGACAGGGATTGCATCTGTTTGTTTTCCTGCTTCACTTGGGGGCTGCTGAACAGACAATACATTTTAAACAAAAACATTTGCAAGCCAGAAAGACAAGGCAAATAAAGGCAGCCTCATGTGGTAATCAAACAATAATGAATAAGTGAAGATTGGTCCTATGGGTGCTGTGTTAATTCTTGAATTCCTCTTTTTTTATCATCTTCCTAGTGGAGTTCAAGGGTTAAGCCATCCCAACATGCCTCACTCTCAATTTATAAAACAGAAAAATTCCATAAATCAAAAGTTACAAACAGACTTTGTAATGTCATAACTCTTGTAACGGCTTTCCCTTTGATTGATTCCTATACATACATTCTGTCTGATTACCATAATGTGTTCTTGTGGGACAATTCAAGCAGGGTAGAAGAAAGAAGCAAGCAAAGAAGTAAATAACAAATGGTCCTGACTCCTCCTCATAGAGAGTGATTTCAGTCCAATGTTCCATCATATCAACTGGGAAAGAGAGTCTTAGGGTTTAGGCAATCTATTACAGATATGTGTAGAGGCAGACACAATCATTTCACTGATTGTCACCAGTCTAGAGCAGTGACACAGGGAAGTGATCCATCAGTCTATTTTCACTGACAGCCAGAGAAAGATGGCAGACACTTGTAGACTAACAGGCACCTGGATTGGCTAGCTTATAAAATTGAAAAATAGCTGTATTCCAAACGTATCTAAACCTTTAAATGCCTGTGTTCCAAGATTTCATACATTTCTAGAACACATTGAGAGCTATTATAGGGAGTCTCTCATATTGCCATGGATGGAGAGGAGGGCAAACTTGCTTTTCTGAGTTTATTAAAACAGATACAGTAAGGTAACAATGTTTAAGTTAGGATTGCTCAGGTCCTTTCTCCTATGCAAGCTTGCTTTCCTTGGCTTTAATGCTGTTCTTTTAATTGACAGTGTATTTTTCTAATTAACAACCAACAAAAGAGACAATGAGCCCAGTAATGATTAGCAGTTACCACGTTAGATTTAGAAAGCATTTCTATTGGTGCTTGCTAATACTTTTTTCTCAAATATTCAGAGTTTATTCACCTGAAAATAAATCAACAATGTCCACCTGTATCAGGGAACAAAGCAGAGCATTTGACTGGCACACCACTCCCAACAAACTGTCCTCTTCCAATAAGGTTTCCTGATGTTGTCAGGGAAAGAAAGAACTTCTGCCTTGTGCACCTTCTAGACACGTATCTCATCATTCCTCCCCTAGCAACTTTCTACCTGATGTGGTTAGATGTTTGGCGGCATGTGTTCCCTTTGTATGCCATCCCAGCTCTGCGCAGGTAGCTGGCACAGCTGACCTCAGATGAATCGTCCGATAACCACAAGATCCATTAAGGTATGAACGCACCCAGCCAGGTTTATTGTCGATGAGGCACGGTACTACTATCCTGCAGATTCTACTGGATCACTAATACGTGTATGCCCATAACAATGGACCAGCTCAGTGAACAGCGGGACTTTCTGTTCCTCCCTAGTCAGACAGAGACACTCCCTCTGAGATACCTCATTATACCCTGATACAAACAAGTTACGTATTGCCCCTCTGACGTAACTAGGTGCCACCTTCTGACGTAGCTAACCCCGACCCATTACCTTGTACCTCTTGTTTCAGTTAAAACATCTTATCTTTAGGATGGGTCACCGTGTTCCTGTTATCTTTGGGGAATGTGGTTGGTGTCGAGATATTCTGGTACCATGATTTGGAATGTGTTTGCGTGAGTGCCTAGCGCTGCTTAGGAATGTATATTTCTGAAATACCAGCCCTGTTCTTAGAATCATAGAATATCAGGGTTGGAAGGGACATCCCTAAATGGCCCCCTCAAGGATTGAACTCACCAGATTACGTGAGCAGGGCCTGCCTCTTGCTCACAACTTAACTTTGTTTTATATCAGCAAAGTTTTGACCACTACTTGAACCCAGGCCTCAAGCCTCATACCAAGCCTTTGATACAAAGGCACATGTTTAAGGCTCTTTTTCTACTACACCTGATAAATGAGAATCAAAAGCTTAGCATCCACTGTGTATGCAGAAGCATATGCCAATTTGTCACCATGCCTGGTAAGGGTCACAGCTGAGAGGACCAATCTCAGCTCAGATTGTCAAAAAACTGGGCAGACACTCCCACACCTGTGGTATATTCCATAATTAGACTTAACCAAACCAGCAACAAATGTGTGCTCCTGGATTGCTACACTAGTTTGACGTGGAGCCTCAGACAGTCCTCTTAGACACTCCAGCCTATATTACTACCTATACAAACAGGACTTCCATGATGAAAGGTTATTAAAACCAAAAACCACCACATATTAGGTTCTTCCAGCCCCAGTCACTTACCCAAGTCAATGGATGCTCAGGACCTTACACCAAAGACAACACTGTAGCCAATCCTTTAGTAAACTAACTAAAGATTTATTAACTAAGAAAAAAGCAATGAGAGTTACTAAAAGGTCAAAGCAAATAGAATTAGAGTTGGATCAAAGTATGTAATCCAAAATGATAGCAGGGATGTTAAATCTGCTAGTTTTCTATAAGTCTCTCTGGGTTGCCCAAATAGTTTGGGGATCTCAGTCCTTTTGTTTGAAACTTCCCCATCATTAGTTAGAATTCATCATTCCAGAGAAGGGGTAGGAAAGAAGTGGCCAGGGGCTTTTGTTCTCCCTTTATATACCTTAACCCTTTTTGCTGGAAAAATCTTGGCTGTGTCATGGGTCAGGCAGTTCTATGGTGGATATAGTTTGCCATTAGTCCTTTACATGAATTGCAAATTTTGCTGGCACCTCCTGCATATGTGTCTGAGGTGTCTTTGGGGTGACAGGCAGAGGCCCTTTCTTTACAGTTATTTTGTTATTCCTAAAGAGCTAACCTGTGGGCATTTCTCAGACTCACAACATGTTTGAGTTACAAACATAGCAAAATTTCATAACCCCAAACACAGTATCAATACACACATTATAACAAGATCATAATACTCAGCAGATTACAACTTTGATTGTAATACCTCAAGGCATACTTTGTACAAGATTTATCACACTTTTATCAAAGTGGTGGTGATATAAGCATAGATGGTCACCTTCCCCTTTAGGCGGGATCATACACTGTCACATAAACTGTTCTTAACACTTCTTTGTTCACCCACCTCTGTACTCGGCAGGTGAGTATGGAGGCTGCTGCCTATAATCACATGAACTCCTATACCTTCTTGCTTGGGAGGGGCAGATTCTTCCTTAGTTTGGTTAGTATGGTTGTTGATCTTCTGCCCACCTTCAGCTTCTTAAACATGGGTGAGTGTTTGTATGATTCTAAGGATGGAATCAGCATCAAGGTAAGTATCGCTGGTCCGAAGCCTGCAATTGCTGATGAAGGCAACATTCCACTTGAAGACACATATAAACTAACTGTTAACTTGGATTACTGCCTTGTGGGCAGGTCTGTACTGGAGAGATGGAGAAATGAGGAGTCCCATTGACGTGAGGAGCAAAGTTCTACTCAATGTGAGCAATGGAGGTAGAATCCGAACCCAAAGAAGCACTTGGATGAGATTCTGTATAGTGCCTCTAAGAGGGACACATTTTTTGCAGCCTAGGGAGATGGGTTTGCTGTGCCTTTAAATCACTTTTGCCTCTCCTGATCCTGGGCTGGAGAGACCCCCCCAGAATAATTTAGACAAACAGAGGGCCTGTCTAAGTTATGGCAGCCTCCCCTGGCCGTCTTATGGGTCACAGCACTGCTTGGAATCTCCACAGAGCTGCATGTCGAAGCTCCAGCCTCAACATACTCCTTCTGCCTCCACCCCATCCTCAGCATGCCCCCTACAACAGGGCTTGTGAGAGTGTACTCAGAAGGTGGCTTTATGGCGGTCTTCTCCAGTGCCTGTGGTGGGGGAAATCCTACCCCAGCCAAATTCAAAGATACTAGAGCCTCTTCATGCCACCCCAGCCCTGTGACCCAGTGTATAGAGGCCACAGTGGGAGTGGGGAATTCATCCTTGAAGTTCAAATTGAATAAAGGGCCAACTTTTCCAAAGTGGCCTCTAAAACTGCACCCTCAGGTATCAGGTAGCTCATCACATTTATAACTGCAGAGCTATTAACAGCTTGATGTGTACATGCACTCAGTTGTGGCACAAGTGCAACTATTTTGCATGAAAGTGTGTGATCCCACCCTATGTTGCCTGGGTGACATCAGAGGCCAGTTATACCCACAAAGTCGGTGGACACATGCTTCGTGGCTGCGAAGATTCTTGAATGTAAAGTTTGTCGAGAGCTTTGGAATCCTTGCGGGTGAAAGGTGTCACAGAGTGAAAATGGAAGTCGTCTTCAGTAAGAGTCAAATCTTCCCCTCTGCTTTCACTGGTGAAAGAGAGACGGAGTGGGGCAATCTGTTTGAATGGGGACATAGGAAGGGGGTGTCTTTTGTCCCTTTCTCGTGGGTTTTTCCTCAGAAGGATCAGATATGGCTCTGAGTTGTTAGCATTTGTGGAGTTCACTGGTGTCAGAAGAGCTGCGCCTAGATGATTATGTGGGGAAGGGCACAACCTCTGCCCTTAAGTCTGCCACAACCTCCATTCCAAGTCCTTGTGATCTTTAGACACACAAATCAGCCACATCTCAGAGGGGTTTCAGGTGGAAGAGATCCACAAACAACTTCATTTCAGCTTCATGCAGAGCCCTTATCAAGTACTTCAGTACATGCAAAGTTATTTGATAACATTATTCTGATGGCAAAAATGTATAAAATAGAATTGATTATTAATTCATAAAGAACTTTGATGTCTTATCTATTCCTCTTCTCATGTAATGATTTTTAATGTCATAAAGGTTTTTAATTTTGCATGAATCCCATTGTCTTCTGTTTTCGTTTGTTTGGTAAATCTTGTCTGTTTTATTAAAAAAAATCCCATGGCTTCTGTGGATATTTCTGTTACAGTGAGACAAAGGAAATGTTAATAGTCATTTGTTTCTAGCTCAATGCAACATTAATTTCAGTGCCACTTTGAGTATTTTGTTTTTATAATTTCTCATCATGGGTTGCAAAAACTAGGAAATCCAGCTAAAAAGTGAAAAATCCTGTGTGTCTTCAGATCTTGTACAAACCTTAACTTACATTTTATTTACTATGTAAGTATACTGCAAAACAATATGAACTATAAATCCATTTAGATAATAATAATCAAATTATCCAAACCTGGGACAGCAAGTTTTATAGATTTTGATCTAAATTTAATATAAAAATGCAGTAGTCCTTGTTTGGAAGAGTTTATTAAGGGTTAGCAAAGAAAAAGCTTTTTCAATAGTCTATAACTCTCTAATGGCCTTTTTCAAATAAAATGGGAAAGAATTTGAAAAGAAACCTATATCAGTGAGCTGCAATTGTAACATTACAGTACAGGTCTATAAATCTTGACATGTTCAGAAGATTGCCTAAACCAGCAATACAATCTGTCCAAACCTCATTGTCTCCACAACCAGCCAGCCTCATTTTAAGAAATGTATGTGGTCTTCAACCTAATTTTATCACCTTCATTTGTAAACTAGTCAATCAATCAAAGCATCCTGAAAGTCTAAATAGAAAAAGGAGTGCATTTTCATGCATTTCCAGACAGCACAGTAAAAAATTAATCTCCACTTGATCAGACATTCCTTGCCCTCATCTCAATAGACCATCATTAGGGTCAGCAATGTATATTAAAAATAGAGCCACGGCGAACTGTTCGCCGGGGGATACTTGGCAAGCGACCTGCTGCCGGATCAGTGAGTTCACTCCTCCCGGTGAGCCTGAATGTGTGTACTGGGCTCATCTGGGAAAGGGAAAACCTAAAAACAAAGTTAAAAAAGGGAAGTTAACTGGCCAGGAGGAAATTCCGTTTTTCCCCCACCCCCAAGCACAAAGAAACAACAGGGCAGATGAAATGAAAAGTAATATCCCAGCTGAGGTCACTGCCTCATGATCTTTTCCTACCCCTGTGCGTGAGATGAGATTGGGGCTGGGTACATTTGTACCAGGGAGGCTGGCAGGGGATCGTGCACCAAGAGCCAAAGCCACACTTGTTACTTCCTTTGTTTTTAATTCCAAAGAGCATTAGTGAATTTACAGCCTTGTTATTATGGGTATCTTTTGTACATTGTAGTTACATAGATATAAGGAAATATTGGGACAAATACCTGCCCTCTCCTCCCCCTTCCCTTTATATCTGCTTTGCTTATCTCTGGCAGCATTGAGAAGCTAGAAAGTTGCCTTAAAGGGGCATTTGGGTATTCCTATCAGGTAGGGGATCATTGAGTGTGGTAAAAGAAGCATAGCCATACCTCTGCCAACTGCTGGTATACGGGTGTGTTGGGACAGGCCAGTGGCAGGAGGGGCTGCAGCCACAGTGCTCTGGCAATACTGAGCCGGTGCAGTGGTCTCTAGGAGGGCTGTTCCAGACTCGTTGGGCTGCTCTAACTTGTTCCAGAGACTTAACTGATTCTAGAATCAGTGAGTGGGAGAACTGGAAAAACCAACTCAGGGGCACCTGACAACGTGGCATAAGGTTGCTAGCTCTCCTCCTGTGAAATGTTAGGCTCATGGAAGGAAATGTATCTGAGGATGTTCATCATGTCATGAAACACTCAATAAATAGATTTTTATTTTCTCTGTTTTTAAATTTTTTTTAGGTATGTGTAAAGTACCAAACAGAGACCAGGAGTGTCTTGCCCTAAAAGGATTAATAAAAGAGGGCAGGAAGGGGGAGAATTGGTCTCAGGATTTTATCCTTGAATACTAAACTTCCAGTGCAACACCCATCTCCAACAGCTTTTCTGTACAGCATGATGGTGATGGAGGGGCAATTCATACAGAGGGGCTGACCACATTTGCCATGAGCATGAATTTTCCACCTCCTTGAGGATATCCCTTGCTTTTGAAACACAGAGGGCCTGATCCTCCTCTCATTAGCATCAGTGGGAATTTTGCCATTGACTTCCTGAGAAAGCTAATCTTGCAGCCCTTACTCAGGATGAAGTAGCAGTTTTGCCTGGGGGTAAGGCTTGCTATATCCTTAATGTAAAGCTGCTGTGAAATTCTTGTGCGTCCATTGTACGTTGTACTTACCAGTGAACAGGCAAGCTGCTTTAGTGTCTAATGTACAGAAATTGGTAGTTTTCATTAAAAGGAAGGTATGGCGTTTCATCATTCCTGACCCCAACATATTGTTGCCTCCTCAGTCTTGTCAACTGGGCTGCTGCTTCTGGGGATGGGAAGATGTCACACAGGCCTTTACACACCAAGATGAGGCCAATCAATTTTGTTTACCAAATGATGGAATTCCTGGTGTAGAAGATTATCAATTCCAATAAACCACTGGAGTAGCCACAGCACAGAAAGATATAATTGGGATAAAATGCTGTCTACAATCCATCAATAATTCAAAAACACAGCATGGGGTTTTCCTTCTACTGTCCAGAAGAGAGATATTTGTTCATGAAATAAGTAGATGGGGGAAGAAGAGACACACGTGTAATGTTGAAGGAATGGAAGTTTGTGCTTAATGTATTGAAGAAACTATTCAAAGACATTTCTTCTTGACATAAAGATTACTCTAGTTGCCCCATCAAGGTCGGGGAGACCTTGGGTTATAAGACATTTGTAAAAGAGCATAGAGAACAAGAACAATCTGACTGGCTATTGAGCCTTCTGAGATGCACACACATTACACCAGAACAGGTCAAGACTTGGGACCTGCTCTTGGAAGACACAGAGCTGAGTATTCTCAACTCCCACTGAGGTCTCTCTCCCCATCCACTATATTCCTTCAGCATCCATCACTGCAGACTCTAAAAGGCACATTTTTAAAGCACCAAAGATGCAGATAGGCACCTGATGGGATCAAAAGTGCCTAAGTACCTATCTCCCATTGAGATAAACATCTCGGTGCTTTTGAAAATCCCCCTAGCCAGCATCTTTAGGCATCTAGATACCTTTAAAAGTCTGGCCCTGTTCCTATTGACTTCAGCAGGACAAAAGTCCAAGTCAGAGGGCATTTAGGGTGCTCAGCTCCTCACAGGATCAGGCCCTAGGCTTGCTGCCTAGATTATCTTTTCCCATGAAAGGAAAATGTACTTTAAGAGAAACGTTATTTTAAATCATTTTATCTTCATCTGCAAATACTACAGGATTGTGGGGCGTTTATTGCATCCTCGCCGACTGCTGCTTTCAAGGAACAAGTAACTCGTACTGAAGTGGTTCTGCTCCAGCCTGCAGAGCGCTTGAAACGGATGCTGGATCGCTTTTCTCACAGCTTTTGATGTCTTTAATTAAAACTGGTGTACACCGGATGTTAGTCATTTGGGCCCAGGGCCCTGAGGTTCTGCTGGGTGCTTCATAGCATGGTAACAACTGTTAGCTGGATTACATGGTGCATTCAGTGGGTGTTTTAGATTGATGGTTATGTGATTCTTGGCCGTGTGCTTTTTGTGTGCTGGTGCAGGTGACAACCTTAGCAGAATGGAGTGAGATAAGGGAGAATATAAACTGTGCGGGGTCTGACTCCCCTCACACCATTGATTTTTAGTGGAATTATTCCTGATTTACACCATTCTAAGTGAGTTTTAGATCCTAATTTGCTGTTTGAGTTGCAATTTCTGTGTTTTAAGCAGGAACAACTATTTCATGTAGCCAGTTGAATGACAAAGCAGCCCAGTATTTAAAAACAGCCCCCTTATTGTTCTTCAGAAAGTGATCTGATACCGACCATTCAGCCTGGCTGAAGAGTGTGGCGGGCGGTGGATGGAACCAAAACTGGAACCATCTATCTAAACCTACAAGAAATTTGGGGTTTCAGATTAAATGGTATCTAGACCCCAACCATTCCCGATTTGACTAAATGAAAGTCTCTGACAAAGAGATTTGCAAGAACAAAACTGCCCTGTTCTTGCCAATTTATAGCTAAAATATATTGAATCTCCACATAGCATGCATATAGTTTAAAGCACTTCCTCCTCCTTTTTTCCTTCTTTCTCCACAAGGCGTCACTATAGAGCAGAGCTAGGGTGACTTGAGAGCTCTTCAACCAAGAAAATATAAAGATTTTTTTCTTCTATTTTAAGACGTAACAGTACTTTAAAATATATGTATTTCAAATTTAACTGCTCATGGTATTAATTATTATCGGGGAAATATCATAGTGCCTTTGAAACAGGTATTATTTATTTAGTGTTTATCGCAACTCCTTATTAGAAGGGGCAAGCTTTTAATATAGATGTGTTTCTTTTAATAAAATACAAACATAAAATGGAAATGCAATTGGACAAAATATTGGATCTTTCATAAGTGTACAAATGAATAGAAACATTTAGAAGGCCTTTTTTGGGAAAAAAAATGTTTAAATCAAAAGGTGAGGAGGGGACTTTGTAATGTTTGAATCAGAAATTTAATCCAGCTGGGGATCACCTACAAAAATATCAGAAACAAAATGTCAGTGATCAAAGTGTTGACACCCAAATAATGTTTTTCATCTTTTTTTTTTTCATCTTGGTAGAGAGAAACCTCTTCGGCATTCACAGGCAAATGGCCTTTGAAATACAAGTAATTGACCATACGAAGTTTAAAGATAAAAACATTTTATCATATGTAACTTTAAAAGTAATCATATAATTAATGAGTGAAAAACAGAGAGAAAGATTGCCAGAGATTAAGATTAAGCCCTGCAGAAAAGAATGTTCTAACTAGAAATTGGTTTAATTAATAGCACATTTTACATAATGATTACAGTGTAATTGCGCTGACTAGCAAAGTGTCATTAAATATATCCATGCTCCTTTACAACACCCTAAGGCTAAAAATAATGAGTTACATTGAAAATCACTATGCAACAGGTTCATAAATAACATTTAAGCCTATACAAGGCGAATACTTATAAATAATAAATATTTGCCTTTTGTAATTGAAGAAAAAATGACAGCCTTCTTTTTCTACTACCCTGTAGATTGTCATATTATAATGCTGAAAAGATTTTTTCCCCTTGCATTCTCTAGAAAGTGTTGAATAATTTATTCAAATGCTAATATTCCACATAGCCTGACTTTGAGGAACAAATATTCCTACATAAAGAATAAATGCCAACTTGCTTATTACCAGCTCTGTTTTACTTTGCACCATGCAGTCCCCAAAAAACTCTGACAGTCTATTACATGTCAAATAAAGTTAGTTAGTGACCAGATTTTCTTCCTCAATAGTTGCATTCTTCTTTATTTAAAAATTACCCTTCTCCCAAAATATTCATCATGCTCAGAGCTGTTAATGCAGCAACAGCTGCTTTGCAGCTCCAAAAAGGACGACATCATAAACCTGATAACTTTTTAATCTGTGGGTTTTCTCCAGTGAATCAGGAGTATCTAATAAAAACAGATTTGATTTTGTATTAGCGGTATGCTGACATTTGAAAGACCCCCAAATGGTTAGTATTTAGCTAGCTTACCAAATCCAGCAACCTCTCCAATGTCAAAATAAAGTAACACAGGAGCACAATGTATGAAAAGGAAATGTTCTTACACAAAGGGTATTTCAGCTACCATTAGCTTACGCCAAACCAATAGAGGGCATGCTGATATCTACCAGTAAAGTGGTGATATTTGGGTATCCTCTTTCTAATGCTAGAAGAGGGAGGGGGGAAATATCTGTGCTATAAAGAGGAATCCATGGCTGTCCATGAATATGATCCCATTGAAATGTACAATGATGCTCTACTTTTCTCTCTCTTTCTAGAGGGCTTCCCATGACCAGCCCATAGACGCTGGCTGCTGTTCTCCTGACCCATTAGAGCTGATGCTTGGTCACCAAAAAGCTCAGTTATTGCTAGTGAAATCACTAGAAATCACTAGTGAATGCACCCACCCACGTGCACACTGCCCCCGAACCATAAGTCTCAGGACACTCAAGTGACATTGTGTATCTATAACGTAATGCTAAGCTTTCAGAGCTTGTTAATCACAGATATTCACCTAGGCAGACATTGTAATGGTAATAGGAAATATATGCCTGTCACTGGGACACCTGCTCCTGGCTGCTCTGGAGATTAGTTCCTTCCAGGTCCAACCCTCCCTTCTGTTACTCGTTCACACGCCCTGATGTCTCTTTGTCTCGGTCACTCAGGGTGCTCCCTCTTCATGGCTTGGCTCTCCAGCCAGGTCACTGTGTGTTTTCTCTCTTCCGGAGTATCAAAGTATCTCCATACAAACTGTTTCAGGCAGCCTTCCCATTCACTGCCTAGACTGGGCCACTTCCCTGGTGACTGGTAGGGGAACCAGGGCCAGCCTTTACTACAGGTTCCAGCTCAGGGACCCCCTAATTAGTAGCCAAGGTCTAAAACATCCCACCTTGCTTCGTTTCCCTGACCCTTTTCCTACTCCGCCTCTCTCAGGTTCCCACTCCACCACCCTTCCTCCAGGACCTGGATCTCCAGAGTTTTTATTCTCCCCCTGGGTTTCCTCCCTTCCCCCTCAAATGCCCAGAAAGTGGCTGCTGGCTTCTGTGCTGCAGCCCTTTTCTGCTGCCAAATTCCCAGCTTTAAACTAGCCCTGCCTGTTCCTTCTCAGCTGGGCTCCACCATCCATCAGGAGTTACTTAGGCAACCTCAGATGTGGCCTATCCACTTAATTGGCCCCTTCTCAACCTCACTAACCCTGCCTAGGTGTCACAATGCCATCTTTGCTGAAATTCTTCGGTAACTCTATATCAGGGGAACTAGCTGTTCTAACATCAAAGTCACCAGCCCCAACAGAAAGAGACAGGTGTGGGCAGCAACCAAGTGTAAGTATGGAAAAAATATTGTTTGATAATAGGAAGAGAATGTGGCACATGGAGGAGATGGCACGTTCAGCAGGATGGGGCTGGGAGGAGGAGTCTCAGAAGGGGGTGGCAGAGCTTGACATTTTGAAGGAAACCGACTCCAGTTAGTTCTAACCTGCTCCTTCCCCCACGTGTTCTCAGCAAACACATCATCACTATGGAAACAGATTATAATGTTCCCCAGTAAGTTGAAGGTCTGATTTACCACCCATTTATTGCAGGATTCCACAAAATCCTAACAAAAGCACTTTACAAACCAGTAACTACACAGAGTTATCACAATATCAACCTCAGAAATGCAGCTGTTTGGGGATGGAATATGGCAGCTGTTTAGCATCAGACAACAACGGTATACAGCAGAGAAGAGGAATACCATGTCGACTTGAAAATGAAGCGGGAATTTGAGTAAACACCCTGGCTGTGGGTGACACTGGAATTGGGCCTAGATACAGGGACAATCATCCCTGCTTTTCCAAAGAGGGCCGTAAGTATTTCTTAAAGTAGTTACAAGCAGATCTTGTTTTTATGTCTGATCCTAAAGATAAAACTTCGTATTGTTTCAGTGGTTGGCTCTATTGCAAAAACACTAACAAATTTATTTTAAAGAAATCATCATTTTTACTGCTTTCAGTGTCACATCAAGGTGCACAGAAACATGACTTTACACAGTATAAGCCAGGAAGATGGAAACAATGTGAATCTAGACTGAGACGACTACAGTGATAATACTCTGCACTTACATCATATTTCAAAACCTTCATAAACATTAATCAACACTCACAACAGCCCTGGGAGGTAAGGAAAGATTATTACCCCATTTTACCAATGGGGAAACTGGGATAGATTTAACTGAGGTTAAAAGACTGGCCCATCACCACACATCAAATCAACGGCAGAGCTAGATCAAAATTGAGGAGCTCCTAGCCTTTGCTCAGACTAAAACTAAGTCACTGAAGGTATCTTGTGGATTGATTATCACAAGTTTACACGGTTGCCAACTTTTGTAATTTTTTTGAGTCTCACAGTATTTTTTTGCTTTTCCTTCAAGTTCCAGCTCCAGGAGTCGTGCATTTACATTTTTTAAAAATAGTGAGTTTCTAGCCCTCACAATTGCAGAGGAAAGCTTAAAAACACAAATCCTAAAAGCTCAAAACACAGAATGCAATAAAGAAAACCCCTAAAATATATTATTTTTAAAACCTCGTGATTTTTAAGCCAATCTCATGATTCATTCACAATTTTGAATGCTTGGAGCTGGAGAATATGTGAGCAGGTAGAGACTCACCTATAAGGTAAATTGATACATTGTGTTTGCCTGTTTGTCTCTCTATGCTCCTCAGCTGTCTTTATACCACTGTAGTGTCAGACCTTAGCAAGCGGGTGTGATTGTATCACCCCCTAGTGACTACAGTCGACAGAAGCTATGAGCCTTATTCTGCTACTATACACATGTGACTGTTTTGTGGCTCAGCTGTAGCTTTCGATTGGTTAATTACACCTTTTTTGTTACTCTATATTCGTCATAGGGGTTCTGATCCCAAATTACTAAACTTCTGCTGGAGCACCCAACACCAAGTGCCTCCCCATGTCCAGTTTGGCAAGGGTGGGCCTTTTCACACACACTCTTCTCACCAGCCTCCCCACATGTCCAGTCCCTGTCACTCCTTTTCGTTGGCAGAATTTTAAAGAATAATTGAACTTTAAAAATGGATCCCTGCTGGATCCAGACCCACTGGGCAGTAACAGAGCTCTAACTGCTGACAACCCAGCACTGGCTTAGTATGTGCCCCTCTACAGCTAGGGAGATTGGAGCATGTGTGCGGACTGCACTAGCACCAACAGAGCATTCTAGGCATGTGCAGAATAGCATGGTGTCATCAACAAGCTTTGCTTCCGTGATTGTGGCCCTGATAACAGCTTGTTTCAGATGGGTGGGATAAACAAATGAATACTATTTTCCATTCTCCCTGCAAATGAATCGGAAATTACCCAGAATCTCAGAGGTGATTGCAGACGTGTGTGAATGGCGTTTAAAATGCATTTTTTAAAATAATTTGTTCTTTAAATCTCATTTTTAATGTCTTAATTTAATCCAGATTCATTTAAAGAGCTACCTAACCTGAGAGGTTTAATTCATTAATGTGTGTAAAGTGCTATATGGCTTGAGCCAAAAGCCACTGAAGTCTTTGCATCAAGCCCTACAAGAGCTAACTTTATTGTTTATATTCTAATTATGGATATAAACAGCAGCACATTTTGTTACACAAAAGGGAATAAATGCCAATTAGTTTAGAATAGCTACATGTGCTTTGCTAAAGTCAGAGACACAATATTTACATATAACTAGAAAAGGGCAGATTTTAGCCCTTAGACAGGCAGAGGAAAGATTAAGAGAGAATGTCTTCCCCTGTTTGTTCACTTCTACTGGGCAATAATATAATTTTCAGTCTCACGTCTCTATTTCAGACCACATATGGCAGTAATATTGGATCTTCACCATCTCAGCTTAACCATGACTAAACAGGTTGATGAATGTCATGCATCTTATCATCATACATGCATATTTTTAAATATAATTCACTTTTGATCTGCACCCTTGTGCAGTGGTGAATGAAAACAGTTACGATTTCTTCCACTGTCTGCCTTTAAATGCATTAAACAGCCCTGCTGTCAATAGATTATATTCTTGTACAATGATAATAGCCCAAAAAACTAAGAGGCCTTGTCAGGAATTGCAGTTGTCACAGTTTGATGCAAATGATTTTACTTGGTGTTCATCTGCTGCACAATCATCTCATAATCTGGATATACATCACAGCATGACATGTAAATTTCCTGCTACTCTGCTTTCATTTCCAGAGGCAGCAATCAAATGAAAACCATTCAACCTCACCAAAATGTATAAATAATTTTCATTCAAACATATTAACAGTCAAAATATGAGAATTTATCACAGAGTACTATGCCTTTTAAGAAGCAATAAAGACTTTACTTTTTAAGCATATTTCTACTTAGAAAAGTAATATGAACAGTAACTTGCAATTTTAAAAGAGGATTTAAAAGTCCGCATATAAAGCCTAATCTTCAAACTTCAGTGTGATGCTGCTGCTTTCCTACATATCTTGCTTGCAAAAAAAACAAACAAAAAAATTAAACCTTGAAAAGTACAAAGGAAAAACCTACGTCTGCATTGAAATTACTACTTCTAAAAAGAGAAATTACTAAAAATACTAATATCGCGCCAAATCTGCCATGTACAATAGATACAAATATTAAAGATACAAAGAACTGACACGAAATAACATCTGATGATGTGACAATTACATTGTATTGCTAATGACCATCCATTTTTAAATGAAAACAAGTAGGTACACCTGAAAATGATCTCCTTTAAATTCTGTTTTTTGAAAATCACAAATATCACATAAACTTCAGCTTGAATTCCAAGTAAACCAGTGCTAGCTGTCAATTATTGTGTTTCTGATGAAAGGAGATGACGGTAACAATTGAAAAAGGAAAATATTTGCCCTGCTGCCTGACTGTGAAGTCAAATGGGAGATTTGAGTTTGGCAACATTTTCAGGCTTCTTGGATCTGCCAAAGCAACGCTGAGTCTGCTGTGAAAGTTCTAGGCCCGAGGTTAGTGAAATAAGAGAAGTGCAGGCTGTTGGCTAACTCTCAATTAAAGCATGATCCTCTTCCTATTGGAGTCAAAGGGAAAACAGCCATTGACTTAGTACTGTTGGACTTGGCCCTTCACTCTAGCCTAACCTGCTATCATTTTGGGAACTGTAACAACAATTGTTTGCAGCCATAGGGCCTGGTGCTGCAAACACTACTTATCAGGCATAGTGCTTATTGCCATCTGTGAGCTCACAGGGTAGCAAGTGTTGGTGGAATCAAGGCCACAGGGAGTTAAATAGGCACCAAGAAGCAAAGTTGCTCTGGAGTGATTTATTTAATAATCAAATCTTTGTTCATCTTTCCAGCAGCAGATTTGCCCAGCTGCCTGGCTGTTTTGCCCAGCTCCATTCACTGAAGGTGAAGCATTGAAAACACTGACACCTAGTAGTTGACAAAGAAAAAAGGGGGGAGATAAGCTCCCCTGCTTAGGAAAGGAATGCAGGAATGAAAGGCAGTTTACTGTTATTATTAATGATGGCGCATGGAAAAAATTGCCATCTCCCTTTAAATTGGGCACTTTTTTTCTAAGAAATAGGTAAAAACTGCCAAGATGACAGTTTTTCCCATTTTTCCAGTGAGTGTGTTGGAGGAACTAGAAGTGCAATAACCTGGGGTACAGCAGGCTCAGCCATCTGAAATAAAACTTTGCAGTACTAATGTTTTTGTAACTGCTTTCATATTGTAATGATATTTTTCCAAGCACTGGTTTTATTTGATCTTAAATACCTTTTTGGGAAAGTCCAGTGAGCTGACTCTAATAAAATCATGCTATTGAAAAAAGGTTTAAGTGGAATGTTCAGAATAAATTACAAAACTGCATGCAAGAATACCAGCTAGTGCTGCAATAAAAATCTGGAAATGAGGATTCTTGCAATATATTTTAAAGAAGTAGTATACTTTTTTTTTGTTCATTTTTTTCACTGAATGTTTCATAATAGAAAGCTTTCGCAACGTGAGAGAGGGTAAAGGAATAACGAATGAATAAAGTGCCAAAGAAATTGCATTTTTAAAAAAAACTTTTTTTGTGCTACAGAATATATTTCAGATCATTTTCAATAACTTTTGGAAGATCATAGGAAAGGTAATTTCATTCTATTTTGCAGTGCCAAAATACCTACATTACATCATATTTAGACTGTCGGATACCCTCCCATCCAATATATTCAAGACCCTTTAAATGTAATTTTATGTCCCTTTTGCATTAAGGGATGGTATCAATAAAAGAAAGTCCAGTTTCCATGACCTGGAAAATCCTGAAAATTCAATTTTGAGGAACTTCCAAAATATATCTGAGGCTTTTCCCAGATTTCCATTTTTGCTCTGCAACAGCCAGCCCTATATTTTATGGTTTAATCCAACTCTAAGAGGTGAGCTGACTAGGGAAGAAGGGAATGATTAATATACAAGTATCATTTCCCTTTGTGTTTTACTGCTCCCAGGCCTCTCAAGAGAACTAGGAATGGCTTTGCCAATTGCAGCAAGTTACCTCTGAGGTGTACAGCCCAAAACAAGCAAAACTGGGACAGTCTATAAAATCAACATTATTTTAGAAAATATCCTCATATGCTGGCAGATGCTGCTTTGGATAGAAACTTTCCCTTCCTTTCCCTAGCCAGCACTTCTTTTCCCAGTGTCTGAGGGACCTTCTGTGAACGTCATTCTTTACTGAGTTGGGGCATGAAAACTCACCAGATGCCTCTGAAGCAGCGAGTGATGACACTTGCAGATCACTGCAATTGAACCATTTAGATATATAAGGCCTGAGTCTGATCTCATGCTGATTTTACGCCTAAGTTCATTCATTGATTACAATGGACTTACTCCTGATTTACAACTGGGACTGGAATCAGGCCCATTCATTTTATATCTCAAATAACATGACCACAGGGACAGTATATCTCGCAAAAAATTTCCTTGGTGAAATTAAACAAATTAAGCAGTTCCACATTTGTATAATTACAGAACTCTATAAACTTATGTGTGTTTGAGGTTCATGAACTGATAGGGTCCTGGCGATACACCCTAAAGAGTGCACAAACCAGAAAGAGAGGGAAATGAGGCAAAAGACTAAAACAGATGCACAGTGCCCCTTCACTGGAACAAGGCCCACACTGGATAGTCATGTCAATTAAATAGCTGTCCTGATTAATGTCTGTCTAGTTATCTCAGAAATTTGTACATATATAAATCATCAATCACCGCAGTAGCTTGGTGCTAATTTAAGGTTTTGCTATTTTAAGGTTAATTTTACAGTTTGGGTTTTTTCCCCCATTTTGGATTTTAATTTTCTATCTGTCCCAAAGAAGGGTTGTATATATACAGACATGTATACAATAGACATGGCTCTATAAATGACATTACTGATCTAAAACTGAGGACTAGAAATATTAGTCACATTCTATATTAACACACTGGAGCTCACGATTTCAGAGCTGGAAGGGAGAATGTTCTAGTGGAATGAATTTGGGGCTGGGAGCCAGGAATTCAGATCCAATCTCTACCACTGATGATCTCTGTGACCTAAGTCACTTAACTCCTCAGTTGTCCCATCGCGAGTGATATTTGCTTCTCTATCTCACCGTACTGCTGTAAGTATTAATTCACAAATATGTGTGCAGGGCTTTGAAAATGTAAAGCTCTTATTGTTCATCTTATTTAACAGCTGGTAAACACCACATAACTCCTTGGCACTGGCCAAATGTGTATCTTTTATATAAGAGACAAGGTGGGTGAGGTAATGTCTTTTATTGGACCAACTTCTATTGGTGAGAGAGTCAAGCTTTCAAGCTTACACAGAGGTCTTCTTCAGGTTCGGGAAATTAACTCAAGGGCAGGTCTACACTAAAAACACAGCAGCTACATGGGTACAGCTGCACCACTGTAGCACTTCAGTGAAGACACTACTATGACAGCAGAAGAACTTCTCCCATCAGCGTAGTTAATCCACCTCCATGAGAGTCAGTAGCTATTTCGACAGGAGAAGCCCTCCCATCAACATAGCGCTGTCTACATCAGGGGTTAGGTCCGTATAACCGAGTCATTTAGGGGTGTGGATTTCCTGAGTGACAGTTACACTGATGTAATTTTGTACTGTAGATCTGGCCAAAAGTGTCACTGTTAAATGCAAGGTCTGAACAGATTGTTTAGTCTAAGTAGTTATCACATATTTCAAGGGACCATTCAAGGTAAAGTGGCCCATTAACACCCTCCAGTCATAGGAAAGAAAGGAAGTTAGAGGGGAGAAAAACGCAGCTGGGAGGGGGGATTGTTAGTAGGTTACAGATTGTTATAATAAGCCATACATCCAGTGTCTCTGTTCAGTTCATGATATTTAGTGTTTAGCAAAGTTATGAACTTGGCATGTCTGGTGCTCCTTTGAGTTGGTGGATCCTGGTCAGCTATTTGCGTAGCTGAATTAGAAGTATCTTAGTTCGACTTACCTGGGCGTCCTCATGACGGCGAGTCGACTGCAGCAGCTCCCCCCTCGACTCCGCTTACTCCTCCTGCCCAGGTGGACTACAGGCATCAATTCGGGGATTGATTTATCGCGTCTAGACGAGTTGCAATAAATCAATCCCTAATAGATAGATCGCTACACGCCGATCCAGCAGGTAGTGAGGACGTACCCTGAAACTGCCTCGTAGATTTCCATCACAACTTCAGCAACCACCCCCCATCCATTAATGTCTCTCTGGAACACTCCTACACTACCATCCACTTCATGGACACCACAATAAGCTTCAACAGTGAAATTACAAGCAACTACATACAAGAAACCTACCAATCACCACACCTAACTTAATAGATTTCTGGGTGGGTTTGGGGTGGTTACTGAATCTATAATCTACAGCAAGGCACTCAGACACCATAGAATATATTCCAAGGAGAAAGTCCAGGATATACACCTTAACACACTCAAAACTGCCTTCACCAAACAAGGACATGCCACCAGAGAAGTAGGTCACACCATGGAATGGGCTAAGTAAATACCCCAAGAGAACCTACTTCAATACAGAAATAAAACCCGCTCAGACCACACACCCCTAGTTATCACCTACCACCCTACACTAGAACCCATATGGGGTATTATCAAACAACTACAAACCATACTCCTTGGGACCCCATCCTGACAGAAATCTTTCCTGAACCCCCTCTTCTGACCTTCAAACAACCCCTCAACCTCTCCAAGGTCATCATCAGAAGCAAGATCCCCATCATGTGTGGGCAGACACTTCTCACAAAGTGATCACTCTATATCTGACCTCTCAGTCCTCATCCTCAAAGGAAACCCACACAACACTTTCAAAAGACAAGCCTGGGAGCTTCATCTTGTCTCTCTCACCAACAGAAGTTGGTCCAGTAAAAGATATTACCTCACTCACCTTGTCTCTCTCATATCCTGGGACCAACACAGCTATAACAACACTGCATGTATCTATTACATGGTTTATTTGTAAGTGTGCCTATTAAGCACTAGCATTTGCTATCATTAGGTTTCTCTGAAAGATGATGCAGTAAAGCAGACATCCCATTTAACCAGGTCCCAGCTACTGCAGTGTACTGTGCCGTACTAAAAATGAAAAAATAGTAAAACTTGTCTTGGGATAAGTCTAGCTTTCACAACAAACAGGTATCCTGTCACAATAAATGATTCCTTTGCTGCCAGCAGATACCACAGTGTTTGTTGGAAGCGTATGCATAGGCACACTAAAAAGATGAGACACCTACACATTTACAGTATAGCTAGCCACACAAAAATTCAGCAAACAAATACCAAAGTCCTGAATACTTCAGGCCAAATTCTATCTCCACTTATACCACTAAATATCCATTGATTTCAGTGGAGTTAATCCAGATATACATTGGTGTAAGTCAGAGAAGAATTTGGCACTTCTATTCTACAAGACATGGGGAATCCATCCACCCTGTGAAGATAAATGGGACTGATTCCCCTCTTATTTATACTGATGTAAATCAGGAGTAACTCCACTGATATCAGTGGACCTACCCTGGTGTGAGAGGAGAATCAGACCTAACAACCAGACTTGAACACCTCTTGCTACAGGGAGCTGATCTGTAAAGTGGCATTGCCAATTACCTTCAAGGAGGCCACTCATCTCTCTGCATGCACACGGCCTTAGGCCTGATTCTCCACCTTGTGTAGTCATTTAAGCTGAAGAAGAGCTCTGTGTAGCTTGAAAGCTTGTCTCTTTCCCCAACAGAAGATGGTCCAATAAAAGATATTACCTCACCCACCTTGTCTCGCTAACATTCGGAATGAACTGGAGTGCAGGACTTGGGTTTCTTCTGGAGTTGGGGAGTCTGGTTGGAGCAGGTGAGCAGCAGCCCAATTCACAGTTAGCCTGGAAGGGGATGGGATCAAGTTGTCTAGGAGATGCACTGATTCATGAGATCTTATAGGAAGCTTCCAGCTGGTGTTTGAAGCTTCCTTCCCAGTGTGAAGAGCTGCAGCAGTCCTGCCAAAATCCCTGCTGAAGCATAGCTCCCTGTGGGGTGGGTGGTGGCAGTGGGTTGAAATGCTGCACTTTCGAGCTCTGATGGAACAGTTCCCCATGGAAACTGATGAATGTCAAGAGAAGAAGCAATTTTCTTTATGGAGCAGCTTTGCAGCGTCCAGTTCGAACTCACACTTTTTATGGGGAATAAATACATATTCCACAAATTTTAATAATGACTCATATTTTTATTTCAGTAGCTTACTTTTTTTTTTTCAACTCTCGAAGGTGAAGTGGGAGGTGCACTTTACTCCACTATCACCAGTGGTCTCTACTGGCTGATTTGGGTGCCCCTAGAGGATTTTGTTGCAATACAAACCTGATGCACCAAGAAGCACAGAGCATCTTCCTTGACAACCAATACTGTGCAGCCTTAGGCCCTGACTCTGCAATCAGATCCATGTAGGCAGTCTGTTGCATCCATGTTGATGTCAGTGATGTTCCACACAGGTGCTAGCATCCACCACACTATTCCAATTGCAGGACTGGGAACCGAGACAGAAATGATCTTTGGTGGGAGGGATCTGAAAGTGGCTAATAAGGAAGTCTCATTTTAAAGACTTGGGACCCCTACTTCTTCCCGCTCATTCCCAAGACAGCAGTGCTGTGAGGGGAACCACAAGAGGAAGCCAGGCAGCAGGTGTGTGGGCTTTTCTCTCCCACTGGCATCTGCTGGGGGTGGCCAAAATTCAAGCCAGTCCTTTTGTGCTGGAAGGAGGCTCTCCATGAAGCAGGACAACTGCATCATCTGAGGCAGTTAGTTTCCTTTCCCTTCTGCAACTTTAACATCCTTTTCCAAAATGTACTTTCAGTGAAAATATTTTCTTTTGAAGAGTTTAATTTATAACAAATGGAACAAAAGCTCAGGCTGTGCTAGGAAGCAGATGGCGCAAGAAAAGGACTGAAGGCATCTAAGTTTCCCATCCTCATCTGCTCACCTCTGTGCATGTCAAGCACTGCCGACAGTGCAGCCTTCATCTCCTCCTTCTCCCAGTGACCACACACCACCCTACGCTGGCTCTGCTTCCAACCCTCTTTGTATCCTTATCCCATGCTGCCCCCTATGTACACAACTCTATTCCACACCTTGTGCACCAAACAGCCACCTGGATCATTCTCTCATGAAACTGATTTCTTACATGAAACTTTACCCTAAAACCAATTCTGCACATCTATGTCTGACTAGATTCATAGATTCTAAAGCCAGAAGGGATCATTGTGCTCATCTAGTCTGACCTCCTGCATAGCACAGCTCATAGAACTTCCCCCAAAATAACTCCTAGAGCAGATCGTTCAGAAAAACATCCAATCTTGATTTAAAAATTGTCAGTGATGGAGAATCTAACATCACCCTTAGTAAATTGTTCCAATGATTAATTACGGTCACAGTTAAAAATTTACACCTTATTTCCACTCTGAATTTGTCTAGCTTCAACTTCCAACCATCAGATCACGTCATACCTTCCTCTGTTAGACTGAAGAGCCGATTATTAAATATGTGTTCCACATGTAGATACTTAAAGACTATTATCAAGTCACTTCTTCACCTTCTCTTTGTTAAATGAAATAGATTGATCTCCTTCAGTCTATAAGGCATGTTTTCTAATCCTTTACTCATTCTCATGGCTCTTCTCTGAACCCTCTCCAATTTATCAACATCCTTTTTGAATTGTGGGCACCAGAACTGGACGCAGTATTCCAGCAGTGCTAAATCTAGAGGTAAAATAACTTCTCTACTCCTACTTGAGATTCCCCTGTTTACGCATCTCTGGATCACAGTAACCGTTTTGGGCATAACATCACACTGGGAGCTCATATTCAGCTGCAGAGTCACATGCCGCTCCCCTCCCCACCGATCCCCAGCGATTTGCTGCTTGGCTTGTACTGAGGATGCTTATATGGACTGAGCATTCTCAGTAACACAGCTGAAGCCAGCTGCCCTCCTCCCCCATATCAGCAGGCACAGGTTGTCTCTGTTCAGATGATTATCCACCAAAACCCCCAAATGTTTTTCAGAGTCACTGCTTCCCCAGATAGAATCCCTCATCCTGGAAGTATGGCCTATATTATTTGTTCCCAGATGTACACATTTACATTTAGCTGTATTAAAACACATATTGTTTGTTTGTGCCCTAGATAAAGATCACTGTAAATGAGTGACTTGTCCTCTTCATTATTTACCACTTCCCCAAATTTTTGTGTAATCTGTAAACATTATCAGTGATGACTTTGTTTTCTTCCAGGTCATAGATAAAAATGTTAAATAGCATAAGGCCAAGAACCGATCCCTGCAGGACCCATTGGAAGCAGACCCACTCGGTGAAATTATAGCTGGCCGTTTATGATCACGTCTTCTTCCTATTGGAGTCACTAGTGGGCAAAACTCTCTGTCTGTCCAATTTGGGGCTATATGACACACAAACCAAACCCCTTACCCCGAGAGCTGCTGAGCATCCTTGACTGAAACCAGGAAGGACATGACCCCTCTGAGTGTTATTTTGTAAGCCCCTTAGGGCAGGGATGTTTTCATCTATGTTTGGCAGAGCACCAAATGCAATAATGGCCCTCAATAAATAGATATTTATTTACTACTATTATAGTAGTTAAGACAAAAAGAAGACATGCCCCAAACTACTTACAATCTCAGTAATAATTTGACCGTTCATATCTGCCACTCTGATTTTTCGGTTGATTAGGGCACTTTCAATATGACACCTGGTTCTTTGAAGGCTAGTCTCCAGTCATGGAAATATTTACTATAATTAAGGCCAAGATTTTTCCCTGTTGAACTCTGCTCCTTGCCCTCCTCCCCCCACCCCTACCCCCACCCCTACCCCCACCCCCAACCCAAACCACTTAAGACCTGATACCCTGCACTCAAACAGCAGTTCTGGTAGATTTTAAAGATTTTTTTTTTTTAAATCAGACAGACAGATGGGGTTGCAGTAACTCTTGCCAATGTACAACAGTCATTGTAACCATTGGGGCTACTGTGATATTAAAAAGGGAACATCACGGTACTAAACCAGTATGTATTAGAGACGATTTTTTTATAACAGCATCATCAGTGCCTTGTTGACTAATAATGCTTACGTGTAAAGTTAATGCAGTTCATACAAGTGCCTATTTAGATACTATAATGAAGAATATTGTGTAGGAATTATATATTACACATGAAAAAATACATGAAAAGAACACTACAGGTGCACTAAGAAGTTGAAAATGACTGAATTAATTTTGACTGTGCGTCCTGAATATGGTGCCCTTTTGCCTATGAATTATGATACAATCTTTATTTACATGATCTATTTTTTCCACAGAACTCCTACCTTATTCGGTGCACAGAATGGATCTGCTTGAGGGATGAATCAAGGAGGCTGTTTTCTATAGGTCCATTGCATGCCTGACTTTGCAACTGTAATAAAACGTTCTTTTAATGCAGGTGTTGTTTGTTTAATTTCCTCTTTGAAGGTTTGTGTAATTTCCTAGCTTTTTAAAAGAGCAAATTGAAAAAACAGGGATTCCATCATTTGGCACCAGGTTAACACCCACATGGGTCATCAGCTGGGTTGGAACCTACAGAGTCACCACCCAGCCCGCCGCCCCGTGAGCTAATGGAGTAACAGACAGCAGTAGCAGGTTGTCATGCTGTATGTGAACTAGCACTAGAAGGGGGTGGGACATTTTGCCAGTGGGTTTCTCAGATATTTGCTGACAACAGAGGCATGATGAGACTCGGGAAACGTGGGTTCCATTCCAGGGTCTTAAGGGGAGTGTATTCTAGTAGCTACAGACTCTTCTGCCCAAGCTTGACTCCTTCCTGCCCCATCCCTTCCAGCCTGTCCCTATCCCAGACCTGTATCTTCCCTACCCCTTGCTGTTCGTCCCAGTCTCATTCACATATAGGGTGACCAGATGTCCCGATTTTATAGGGACAGTCCCGATTTTTGGGTCTTTTTCTTATATAGGCTCCTATTACCTCCCCCACCCCCTGTCCCGATTTTTCATATTTGCCTTTTCACATAGCCAGTCCTACGCGCCACAGATCTTTCGCTTGCCCCCTCTGCATTCAGATCAGACGGCTTCCTCCTCCTCACAGCCTGGGCCCAGCAGAGGGCTCATTCAGAGCACAGGAGAGATGGTATCCCTGCTCTCAGTTCAGGTGCCCAGACCTGGCACAGCCCGCAACAGTCCAGAGCTGCGGTTACAGGGAAAGCTCTGTTCAGCACTAGGCTGGAGCATGCTCAGTGCAGATGGAATCTCTAGGGAATTTAGAGGCTAAACTCTAAATCTCTACTGAGCTGGTGCACACTGTAATTTTTCAAAGCTTAAAATTTGGGGGGATTTTCACAGGGATGACAAAAGGCACATCACTGACACAAAGGCCAAATTTCAAGTCCCTGCTCCAAAACGTGGGGATGCTAGAGCCTTCCAGATATTAGGTCACCAAAAATTTTTGACATAGGCATAACAACCTATTTTGCCCTGGCGTCATTCTTGGCAAGAGATGAACTATTTTGCCTCCCCCACCACTCACCAAAAAAATAAATAAAAAATAAAAAAATTAAAAAAAAAATCAACCTGAGGCAGAAACCCAACATGGAAGATTTCAGCCCAAATGGTTAACATCTGGCAAAGTGATAAGCAACTGAAAATAGGATCTTGTGATGGGGTAGTGATAAGCAACCTTAATAACAGGCCATCCTACCAGCCCGCCTATAATAATCAGAAATGTTCAGCTCACTGGGTTACTCAATTAGCTGAACACCCTGAAACATGGCGGAAGGAATATTGTCGCATGCCGTGTCCAATGGGCTGTTCCATTGTCACACTTGGGGTGGGGAGAGATGATACATTTATATTCATATTACAAAAATATATGTATTGAAAACGTTTGGATATTTTTCCATGAAATGTCCTTATTTGGCACCCCCCCCCCCAATTACTTGGGTGCCTCTCAGTCTTTATCCTCACAACATCCCTTTGAGATTGGGAAGTACTGTAACCACCCCTTCCCACCCAATTATAGATGGGGAAATAGAGAGAGAAACTAAGTGACTTGCCTGAGGTCCACAGGAAGTATGTGACAACCTGAGTCTGCCAAATGTCAGTTTAGCACCTTAGCCACTGAAATATCCTTCATATATTTATTTTGCTTAGCTTACCATTGACGATCCCTTCCTGTTGTTCCCATTCTCCCGCATGGGGCCCAGTCCAGGTCTCTGGGAAATCAGTGCCAAATATCCACTGACTTAAACAAGAGTGGAACTGAGCCCTTAATTCTTAAGGGAGACTGGAGACGGCAAACAGGACTGGAGGCCACAAAACCTGGTTTC